>NC_136493.1:144266060-144323560 GCF_053919585.1 Euprymna scolopes | reverse complement strand
TACTTCCAGAATAACGCCTTGTCTCTTGTTCAAAAGTCTCCTTGTACTTAAATGTGCTTAATGTGTCCAACATAGGGTACTCTATCCCTGTCCGACCATGTTTAGCACATCTTTTCTTGTCGCTGTCGGCCCACGTGTGTAACAAGCATGTCTATCTTTGTTCTCTCTAATGTGATCATTAATCTGCGCACACTTTTTTTTTTTTTTTGCTTTTATATTTTCTTTCCTTTTTTTCCTTGCCATGACGTTACCTCACACACGGTTCGGTATTTGCATACGTTCGCTGTTTCTGCTGCTCCTGCCACATGTGTTCGTGCTCTGTTACATGACTTAAATTTATTTTCTTATCTTAACATGCAATATCTTGCGCATCTATTGTTAATCCAATGAACACAGCTCCTTTTCTAGAACTGCTCGCTTGTGGAACACTGTTCCATTGGACTGTTTTCCAGCCGACTACAGCCTTCAAGTCTAATGTAAACAAGTTCTTGCTTAAATGTCCCCTTAAATAATCAAATTCTCTCCAATTTACACCATTAACAATAACTACATTCATTAACCCTTATCCTCGAGTGATCTTCGGGCCTTGATAAGTGGTAAGTCCCTTGTAAAAATAAAAAAAATGACATAACAGTGAGAGCAATAGAACATTCCTAAGCATACTTACCTTTTCTCTTTTTCCGCCCAACCTGAGTTTAATGCCAAAATACAGTTTCAGAAGAGACACTGTGGAGATCTGACACTTAGAACTCTTCTTACACCCTTTACTATTTGCATGGAAATTCATTCTTTCTGTCGCCAATGCCTGCCTGCTGAACCAACTTGTCTTACATTTTTGTGTTTCTGTATTAATGAAACTGGTAAATTAAAGTTGATTCAATTGTAGAGAAAATGTTGGTATTTTTATATAGAAATCTGGTGACCCTATTTTCTTCATGCCAGCTACGTCAGATAAGTAGATACAATCGACTAATTCAAAATGGCTCTCTCCAATCTCCAGCAAGCATCCCATAACACCAACTACTCTACAAGAGCTGCTAGAAAGGACTTGTCCTGCCTTGATAGAGTTCAAAATAGACTTCGTAGCCTCGTAGGAGATGTCCTTTTCTCTTCCTTGCAACCTTTATCTCACAGAAGAGATGTTGCGAGTTTGTCTCTGATGTATCGTTATTTTCATGGAAAGTGTTCGAATGAGCTTCAATCTATGGTCCCCCCTCGCCAAACTTTCACAAGAAACACTCGTCTAGCTGTAAACACTATCAATAATTCCCCCCACTCTTTATCTGTGCCTAAACCTAAACGTAGATTCCATGAACAAAGCTTTTTTCTTAGAACTGCACGCCTGTGGAATTGTCTTCCGTTTTCCTGCTTTCCAGCTGACTACAATATTTTTGTCTTCAAGTCTAACGTAAATAAGTTCTTGATGAGCCGTTCCATATAAGTTATCAACTTTACCAAATTTTCATTACTAATGATTACTATAATGTCCAATTTCTACTGTTCACTCTTTAACCCTTATCCTTGAGTGGCCTCTTGGCCTTGATAATGTGGTGATGCCTATGTAAAAAAAAAAAAAAAAAAAAAACACTAAAGTCGATAGGTCAACGGTTTAAATAATAAACAAGTGAAACATGCATGGTCCCCGTGAGTGCACAGTGAACGAGGCATAAAAAAAAAAATGTCCAAGTTCAGCATTTGTGCCCCCCCCCCATTTAGCCCCAAAAGTCCCCAGGGGACGTTAAATCCTGGTGAAAATTAACAAATGGTGCATTGTTAGGCTTTAACATATGTAAATTTGAGTTCTGCATCCTGCAAAAAGAAAATGATTGTCCATCATTTACCCCCACCCCCATTTAGACCCAAAAGTACCCAGGCCTTAACATAATTTAATTTAAGTTCAGCACCATGCAAAACTGCTAAATAGATATACAGAAAATTTTGGATAAATATGGTAAAATAGTCCCAAAAATGGAATGTTTTTATTAGCCCTAAAAGAGCCCCTGGGGCACACCCAAGAGTTACTGTGAAGTATAGACAAACAAAATTATACAGAAATCAGTTGCTTACAACTCTTTTCAGAAAGTTTTATAAAAATCCAAGGCACCAATTATTTTATTTATTTATTTTTTAACAAGACCAAAAGTGTCAATTTTAACCTGAAAGGCACCCCTAGGGGAACAACCGGAGTTTTCCTGGAAAATCCGTTCTGTTACTTTTTTTTTTTTTTTTTTTTTTTTTTACTCATATCATGTTTAATGTTTGTGCAAAAATTCCAAGGCGTAGTTATTGAGAAAAGTGCGGACAGACGAACAGACAAGGGTGAATTTACAGATTCACCCTCTTTTTGTCAGGGCACCGAAAACTATTTCTTGATTAAAATTTCTTGATGAAATAATCTCAAATAAGAGGTTTAAAAATAGAGGAATCGTGACATAGTTTTGGTTGCAGACTGACACATGATATTCATTATAATAAGGTATATAATGATTCCTGTCATAAATCTGTAAGAATGGTTTGAGATTTTCTTTAAATCCTTGCATATACACACTTTAATATAAAGTTGTGAGGAAACACGGTACACTAAGATTGTTGACGCCCGGTTCGTGACCCCACTTTGGAATGCAAATTGTCCTATCAAATTTGACATTCCTGATGGACTAAAAGTGTTTTAGTGGACTCGCAAACACACCCAGGTCTTTTAATTGACCTTAAGATTTATGTTTTATATTCAATGATTGTCTTTAATTTTTCACCTACTTCTTTAACTATGAAGTTTTATTTGAAAAGCAACACCATCGAGCAATGGTTTTTGATGATGATGATAACTTTCTGTACTTACCTGGTGTTGCCTGGGATGCAGTGAGGTCGTTTTAGTTAAAACTTTTTACAGATTTTCACATCTTTAAATTTATATAAAAAAAGAATGAAACTTAAGTTATAAGTTAGACAAAACCTATATTTTAACTGTAAAATATGTCCTTTGCTGCTTTTTATTTTTAAGTATTTAAGAAAAATATTTCATATTACCAGTTGTCTGAGTTGGACTAAGTAGTATGTTATTGTTAATAACACAGTACAACAATAACAAATAAAAACTGGCTAATCAGAAACAGTAATTTGTCTGTTTAAATGCTATTTGGGTTGGACTTTGAACATTTGATAAAAACAGTGATGGATTTTCTTTACTTTAAAACAAATAAAAATTTCCTTAAATTTTTAAGTAATAGCGGGGAGGGTGATCATTGTTTCTATTTACTTGCCTTCTCACAAGGGCAGAGTTAGACACAAGGTTGGTTTTAATGTGGGGAAAATCCAGCTTCCCAAAAAGGGCACTCTGTATAGGAACAAAAATAAAATTTGTCTCTGTCTAGAAGGACAGAAAAGTGAAATGTATCAGAACAGATACTACACTTTGTTCTTAGCCAAATTGTTATTTGAAAGCAATAACTTGAAAACTGAAAGATCAGGTGAATGATTAAATTATTTTCAATAAATTAAAACAAAATTGAAAAATGGGCTTAGCAAAAATATGATACTTGGGAAGTAGAAGAAAAGAAAAAGAGGAAAAATATCACAAAAGAAATAGGAAATAGGGTTTATCAGTAGACAATGGATAAGAAACTGTTGACTGGGATAGACAAAAAAGACTTGACATGAGATTGCTAGTTAAGATGTAGCAATGACAGTAACAAAAGGATGGAACAATGGATGTAGATATATTTAGATTTGGTTTATGGGAACTTTAGGATTGACAATGGGTTTTACAATGGTGAGAAGAATCCAGTTGATTAGTTGGGAGTCCAGTGAGACATTTTGACTACAGTTGAATACAACTTATGACTCACAGCAGATGGTGAGATGAACTAATAAACTTACTGAAAACACAGCTTCAATAGTAATACTTAGAGGGTCGGGGGGGGGGGTCAAACATACATGCAGAATCCAGCAAATACGTACAGAAAGCAACAAAGTCTGTGTCTTCCATATGAGTTTTGTTTTGTATTTTTATACGTAGTTGTGAATACATGCACTTTCTTCGAAAGTCATCAGTGTGAGAGACTGTGACAATACTGTCATAATATAAGACAATGGAGAATAAATCCATGGCACACAACCTTGGGATCGTCGAACTGTCAAGTGAGAAACATGTGGCATCAGAAATATGGATGTGGAAAAACAATGAAGAGGGAAAGATGAATGGATTGAGAGAGAGTGATAGTAATTTTAATATAAAGATGACGTTTTAGCCTCTTCTATTTTGTTTTATGGTCCTGGGCAATATTGGGTAGCCCTTCTATTATATCTATATATCTTTAAAAGTGAAATTGGCTCTGTGTGTGTGTATATTTCCCTACCAAACTAATCTGTCAATTTTCAATCTAGAGACTAGAGATTTGACATAAGGGGTATTGAGATTTGGCAAAATCTTTTTAATCGGGTTTCTGCCGGAAATTTGGCTGTCAAAGTTAAACGATTTGACCTTTGAAAATTCTACCAAACTTCTCCGCCAATTTTGGGTCTAAACACTTGAAATTTTAAAGGTAGGTTACTTGGACATGGATCAAACTTTTTAATTTGATTTGAGCCCAAAACAAATTGTAAAGGGTCAAAATTGGGGTCAGTTAAAAAAAAAAAATTGACCTCTGCGGTGTCTACCAAATTACTCAGTCAATTTTTGGTCTAAACATTTTAAATTTTACATAGTGTATTCAGGCGATAGGGCAAGCTTTTTAATCAGTTTTTGGCTGAAAATATAGCTGTCAAAGTTCAAAAGATTTGACCTTTGCGGTCTCTAGCAAACTATTTGGATAATTTGGGGTCTAAACATTTGAAATTTTACATGAAGGGTATTCAGACATTCAGCAAGCTTTTTAATCAGTTTTTGGGAAAAAATTTGGCTGCCAAGAGGTCAAAGTTGAAAAAGATGATCTTTGCAGACTCTACCAAATTCCTCCGCCAATTTTGGGTCTAAACACTTGAAATTTTAGATGTAGATTACCTGGACGCGAGTCAAACTTTTTAATATATATATATATATATATATATATATATATATGTGCATAAAGTTATGAACCGTACATAGGGCCCGAGCAAAGCCAGGCTGAACTGTTACTAATATATATATATATATATATATACACACACACACATAAGATACTGTGAATTCATTCCCTATGGACTCTAAAATGGCTGAGCCGATTTTTTTGAAATTTCACACAAATGTACTTTATGTGTCTCGAAGTGTTCTTAGATATGTTTTGTATTAGAATGCCTCCAATAAGTATCGAAAATCAATTATCAAAAACCTCCAATTAAGGAAGGAACAGTTTGATTTCGACCAAAATGGACACCCTTATACAATCTAACATCACAAGTGCATTTATCACAGAAGGCCCAGTGCATAGTAAACAGTAGGTTCATGGATAAGACAGTTGCATTCAAAATGAATGTTTCTGTTTAGAGCACAACTGAACCATTTTTTTTTTTTTTTTTAATTCAATTTAACATTATATAATCAATTCTTAATGCTGCAATATTTTAAGTTATAAATGTATTATAATTTTTACTAGAATATCTTGTCCTTTCTTTTCTATGTTTAAGCTTAACCATATTACTTTTCATGCTCGCATTTTTCTATTGTAATATATATATATGCATATATATGTATATAGTAGTTATAGAATGATTCCGATACAATTACTGATTCCATACTAAATTTCTGATTGAGATACCAATATCAGTTCCGATTCTTTATAAATCTCTAAATATTTAATTATAATTTTGCTATTTTTCCCTACAACCGTAAAAACATGTTAAATGTGCACATATTCTCGCAAACATAAAAATACACTTGTGTGGGAGATATGTAGATTTTAGCTTTACTGGTAGTCAGTGGCGGCTTGTGCCTGAGATTAGTGGGGGTGCTGCTGCTTCAAAAATTTTACGTATTGTTTTAATATCGTGTAAAAGAAATTCGAATATATAAGTAAATATTTAATCAAATAATAAACAAATCAATCAAAAATGGATAATACGCAAAAACTTTTTTATTAAAAATATTTTTTTTAAATTGTGTACACTTTACAGAATAATAAAAATAATATATACATTTATTCCTTTTAAACTTTTCAGATTAAATAAATGTTTGCGTTTTTATTTTTTTGTTTTTCTTTTTTTTAAACATTTTTAAAAATACATTTTATTTTCAATTTTTTAATAACTTTTTTTATAAAAACAAAAATGAAAAACTTTGAAATTTACTTGCCTCCCTATGAGGGTTACTTAGGAGTTTACTATTTGAAAATATCGTTTTATTTAATAACAGTTTTATTTACAAAATTTATTTTTAAAAATGCATTTATATAACAAAACGTATTTGTAAATAAAATATAAAATAAAAAAGTTTACATTTTTATATAGTGAGCAAACAAACAAAAATATTTAAAGATACAAAATTCTATTTACAAATCTTTTAACAACTTGCTTTTTATATAAAATGAACAAACAAACTTGGCTATTTACTGACCTTCCCATGCCGGTAAAGATCGGCATAAAGTGGAGATTTATTATAAGAAAATAGGGTGTCATATATAAGCATTATAAAACCTCGATTTTTAATGTAGCTTTCTCCCCAAAGAAAACAAAAAAATTAAAATTCTCAGTCCAGAAGGATTTCTAATTACTTTTTTAATGCGTATTATATGCCCCATCTACTAACAAATTCAATGTAAAGTTTAAAAATGCATAATTATAAAAACTGTTTCTTTACTTACACATTTTAATTTAAAAAAGCCTTGTACAAAAAAAACAAAACATTTTTCAAAGTGTAAAACTTCTAACATTGTCCTCGTTGGAGGCAAATAAATGCTATTTTTTTTTTTTTTTTATTATATCAAAAACGTACAAGTTAAAAAGATTTCTAACTAAAATGTATTTTCAACATAAAATGTTTCTTCGCTTGTTTGCTTCTAGGAAAAAATGTAAACAGTTTTTTTTTATTTTGTAAAATTTAGTTGTTGCAAAATAAATAGCATTTAAAACTTAAAACAAACAAAAAGACAGGAAGATGAAAAAGTAAGTAACTTTATTTTTATCGTAAGATTTATTTATTGTATATTTGATTTTTACCCTTAGTCGTGTGTCAGCTTCACTGCTAAATCCCCGAATACTTAAAAAAAAATTAAAAAAAAAAAAAAAAACAGGTTCTGCATATTATATATTTCCGTTTGCTACCGTATACAATCGCAATGCTAAAAGTGTGCGTATTTATATAAAAAAAAAAAAAAAGCACAATATTTTATGTACAAGAACACGTTATATGCACATTTTAATAATTAAAAAAAATGTAAATAAGCCTCCTTTTTTTTTTTTTTTTTTTTTTTTCAATAACAAAATGTTATATTTATAAGTACAGGCGCACACTCTAAGCAAACACCGAATTTCACGAGTGTCTGAGACGCGGAACTGCGAGAAGCGACAGTTCCCCAGCGGCCGTTATCGGCTGTCTAAAAGTGCGCATGCGCACAAGAGAATTTCATTAAGAAATTGTAACTGTGAATTTCACAGCTCCAAGCAAGGTTTATTTTTATATGAATTTGGAGATATGGACATTAAACTTAATGATTTATAATGTACACATAGAAAAAAATAAAATAATAATAATAAAAAACAAACATATTATTTTTAATTTTATCATTAATATTATGTAGAAATAATTTGGGGGTGCTGCAGTCCCACAGCTCCATGCACGAGCCGCCACTGCTGGTAGTTCAAAATCATTAAATATTTATTATTTCATTATGAGTACCAGCAGTGGAAGTTTTGTTTAAGACAAAATCAATTAAAACTAGATAATTAAAGGAATCGTTTTTAGCATCGGAAAATAGACATATTTTTCTGATACTGATACCCCCAAAAGTTCCGACTTTTCAGATTCTTGATTCCAATTAATCTCCCCTCCACACACACATATCTATATATCTATAAAAGTGAACGTGTCTGTGTGTGTGTCTGTCTGTGTACATTTCCCTATGCAATAACTCTGTTAATTTTAAGTCTACAGACTCGAAATTTGATATACAGGGTACTGAGATTTGGGAAAATCTTTGTGATCCATTTTCGGCCAGAAATTTGTCTGTTAAGGGGTCAAAGTTCAACGATTTGACCTTTGAGAACTCTACCAAACCCCTTCGACAATTTTGGGTCTAAACACTTGAAATTTTAGATATAGCTTCCTTGGACGTGGATCTAACTTGATTTGAGCCCAAAACAATAAATGTTAAGGGGTCATAATAGGGGTCAAAGTTAAAAAAACGGACCGCTTTTTTTTTTTTTTTGCTCAACATACACCTCCAAACACCCGGACAATGCCGGGCTGAAATGCTAGTGTATATATATATATATATATATATCAGGATTGGTACGATGAAAATGATACCGAAATCCAACAGCTTATAGACACCAAGAGGCAAACTTTTATCACCTGGCAGAATAACATCAATTGCAAGGTTAAAAGAGCTGCCCATGCCAAGGCTAAAGCGGCTGTCCAATCGACAGTCAGGAAGCTGAAGAACATCTGGTGGATGAAGAAGGCTCAGGAGATCCAGCAGTTTGCTGACTCTGGGGACACCAGAAGATTCTTTGAAGCCACAAAAGTGGTATACGGCCCCAGCTACCGTTCTCTGACCCCCCTTCGGTCTAAGGATGGGCTCACGCTGCTGAAAGGAAAGGGAGAAATAACAAATAGATGGAAAGAGCATTACAAGGATCTTCTGAACAGGGACACCACTCCAGAGATGGAGGCCCTTGAAAAACTCCCCCAACAGCCCATAATTGAGAGCATGGGAGAACCACCCAGTCTGGAAGAGGTGCGGGATGCAATTAGGAAGATGAAAAACAATAAGGCGGCTGGTTCTGACGGCATCCCAGCAGAAATCCTGAAGAAAGGCGGGCCTGATCTTCTCAGACACATCCATGCCCTGCTGCTCAAAATATGGGAACAAGAGAAAATCCCTGCACAACTTAGAGATGCCCTAGTTGTCTCCATCTTTAAGAAGGGAGACAAGGCAAACTGTGAGAACTACCGGGGCATTTCTCTCCTCTCTACCACAGGGAAAGCCCTAGCTCGGGTTTTGGCCAACAGGCTTACACCCCTTGCAGAAACCATCCTTCCCGATTCCCAAAGTGGCTTTCGACCAAATAGAGGCACGATGGACATGATCTTCACTGCTCGTCAACTCCAAGAAAAGTGCAGGGAGCAAAATTTACCATTATACATGGCTTTTATAGACCTTACTAAAGCCTTTGACTCTGTGAACCGTCAAGCCCTTTGGCTGGTTCTTGCAAGGTTTGGATGCCCAGAGAGGTACATTCGGGTACTGAGACTGCTGCATGACAATATGTCAGCTACAGTCCTCAGTAGTAGTGGAGATGAAACAGAGCCCTTCAGGGTTGACACGGGAGTGAAACAGGGATGTGTCATTGCCCCAACCCTGTTCTCCATCTTCATTACTACTATCCTCCATCTTACGGACAAACATCTTCCCCATGGAGTTCGGATTATGTACAGAACCGACGGCCGACTTTTTAACATCAACAGATTTAGGGCCAAAGGTCGAACGAACACCATATCCATTATGGAGCTACAGTATGCAGACGATAACGCCCTTGTAGCCCTCTCAGAAGAGGACCTACAGTGTACACTGGTTGCCTTCACGAGGGCGTACAAACAGCTAGGACTAACAATTAATATAAAAAAAACCCAAATCCTCCATCAATCACCACCAAACAGTACTCCAGTCTCACCCCCAAACATCTCCATTGACAACGCTAGACTGGAAAATGTGGACCACTTCCCATACCTAGGCAGCATCCTATCATCAAAAGCCAACATAGATGATGAAATACAACACCGTCTCAGCTGTGCCAGTGGGGCTTTCTCAAGGCTAAGGAAGAGAGTATTTGAGAACCGTGACCTTCTGGCAAAGACCAAAATCATGGTATATAAAGCTGTCTTGCTGCCCACTCTTCTCTATGGATCGGAGACCTGGACCACATACAGGAGGCACGTAAAAACCCTGGAGACGTACCACCAAAGATGCCTCCGAAAAATCCTCAGAATTAGTTGGAAGGACCGACGCACCAACACCAGCGTCCTGAGTGAGGCTGACATTCCCACTATCACCGCTACTGTTGCTCAACGCCAGCTCAGATGGACTGGTCATGTTGTCCGAATGCCGGATCTCCGCCTCCCAAAACAGATTTTCTACTCTCAGCTTGTTGAGGGAAAGCGTGCCCAGGGTGGCCATAAGATGAGGTATAAGGACAACATCAAAGCAAATCTAAAGCGGTTTCACATGGACCTTAAGACATGGGAGGACGTGGCTGGGAGCAGGTTGGCATGGAGGAGCGCTGTCCACAAAGGTGCTGCGCTTTATAGTAGTGACCTAAATAAAGCTGCTGAGGATAGGCGCAAGCACAGAAAGGACAGATTATTAACCAGACACACCCAACCCCACCCCACCACCACTACCTTTATCTGCCCAAATTGCACAAGACAAATTGGGTCTAGGATTGGGCTCTATGCTCACCTGAGGACCCACAGAAGCCACAACGGAGGACAGTCTTACTCGGACACGAGTGACCGCCGATGATGATGATGATATATATATATATATATATATATATATATATATACACACACACCAAGCTAAATGAGTTGTCTACCTCAAGAGACGCCCATCTACCTTCACCAACCCGGTATTTACCTCTTGTTTTCTACTCTCAACCGGTAAGCAGTAAAGTTATAAGAACAAATTTTAAGAATTCAATATTGAAATGAAAAAAAATCAAAACTTTGTTTTTCCTTCTGTCGCTGCTGCTAAAAAAAAAATCCCTCGACCATGCTTATTTTGAGGCAAACGAATCTTTTATTAATGGGAAAATAACTAACATTTCCCATCTTCATATCAATCAACAACACTCTGCAACTTGGAAAACTATAAATAAACTAGCGTGAAAGGAATCAAAACTTCCACCAACAATCAAAGGTGGCAGCTGCAAACAACAGCTTGATAACTGGCTTTCTCATTTCAAAAACTTCCTTGGTAATCCTGCAAATCTGCCAGACCACGTGTTCCTCCTAAAGTTAAAATTAGTAGTGCTCTGAACATACCAACAAGAGCACACCATTACAGAGTTAAAATGTTTTCTAAAGACAATAAACAAAGCTTTAGGTCTAGACAAGATCCCAGCCATCTTGTAGAAGGACCCTATCTTTCATTAATTACTTCTCGACCTGTGTAACTATGCAAAGACCAGCCACGTTTCACTAACCATCTGGCTATGATTGCGAATCATTCCCATTCCCAAAAAGGGCGACTTGATACTACCAATGAATTATCGCGGTATTTCGTTGCTTCTATAGCAGCGAAAATCTATAAAGCTTCTTCTCAATTGTATTCGCTCTGTAGTAGAGCCCATTCTACACAAAAACCAAAATGGTTTCCACCCAGGTCGCTCCACTCCTGAACAAATCCTCACATTGCAAAGAATAATTGAGGAAATCACATTTTGCAAGAAAACCTGCAGCTCGTATCTTTGTGGACTTCAGCAAAACTTTCAACTCCGTCAACCATAAGACTGTTCGAAATTCTTGAACGTTTTTTTTTTTTTTTTTACATGGGGCTCGTAAGCCACTCGGGGATAAGGGTTATTTTGTGTACAATAATCAATGGGATAATATCGTGGTAATAGTTGGTATTGGAGATTTGATAAAGCGTCTTACTTAAGGGGGTGATTAATCAGGAATTTGTTTATGTTGGACTTGAAGACTTTAAAGCATACTGGTAGAAATCACTGAAGCAACAAAAGTATTGTATACAAACACACTGGCCACTGTCCTGACCCCAGATGGTGAAGCAAAACCTTTCGACATTCTAGCTGGTATTCTCCAAGGTGATACACTTGCACCTTTCTTTGTCATCATTGTAATAGACTACATCATGTGTATCTCTGTGAATACAATCAATGACAATGGACTGATGTATCAACCGAGAAGTTCACGTGATCCTGCATTTTACATCACTGATTTGCTGATAACATTGCATTGCTGTCTGACAACAATGTCAAAAAAAAAAAAAAAAAAAAATGAAAACAGGAACCAATAGCTACTACATTATGCATATATATTCATAATGCCGACGTTTGACCATGACCTGGCAAATTTGATTTATTATTTTTAAACTTCACACTTTTGCACCGATTTCCTGGGCTAAAACCCAAATATAAAGTTTTGCATGGGTTCAAGTACCTTATATATGAAGTTTTATCTCTGTAGACCAAAAACTGACGGAGGAGTTTGGTAGGCAAAATTTTTTAAACAAAATATATACACATACATAAATATATATGGAAAAAGTTTTGTTTACTATAAACTTTTTACGCAAATATTATGCAAGTATAAATCATGTACAATATTTGCTTTTTAAATAAACAGAAATGTGTTTTTAATATGAATATCAATACACAAAAAAAAAACAGAATTATAGGAGTATATATATTGTTTTTATTGTCTGTTGACCGAGTTGTTTGTCTGTTGAGCTATAAAAGTTTCAATGGGTCGATAAGAAGAGAAGGCGTGAGTTGCAACGGTAAGCCCAATCCTCTGTATAAAAATCAGCTCATGTTTAAATAATTACATTTTATAATAGATTGTTGTCGGAATGTGGAGTTTGCCAGTTTCACATCGCGTTATTCTCTTTTTGAATTTTATTTATTTATTTTTGGTTTATTTAGCGTTTGCTGTTGCCTTTTTTTTTTTTCTTTCCTGAAATCCACTTGTAAAATTTCTCCACAAGCAAGAAACGGGACTATTCAAGCTTGATAGACCAACAGAAATCGCACTATTTAAACTCCAAAACCTAACCTAAATTATAACCACATATTTACCGTAACAGTCGTCATACCAATTCTCAGAAAGCTTGAAAACAATAAGATTTGCATAATTTCCACGAGCAAAGTTTTTATTTTTCAAAATATCTATAGAACACGTTACCGCGGGACTGCTTCTCTGTAGATTACAACATAGTCGTCTTCAATATCAATGTCAATAACCCCTTCTTATAAACGGCCGCCAAAATCAAACTTAGTTCATTCATTCCATTCATCACTTTTAGTACTCTCATAATAGTCATCTTTCAACTGGCAGCTATCTCCTCTCATTAACCCTTACCCTCGAGTGGCTTTCGGCCTTGATTAGCGGTGACCCATTGATATAAATTAAATTTAAAAATAAATTGATAAATAAATTGAAGTGTTAAAAACAACTTGTAGATCGCAGCAGGTGCAGGTGGTCGCATTAAAAGAAAACAAAAAAGTGGGCGGAGTCATCGTTTGATTAACGCAATCAACTCAAATTAATTTTTTTTAATTAATTAATTTCAGTTAAAATTTATCTAAACATTTTTTTTTCTTTTTTTACTTGTTAATAAATTATTTAATTAAAAAAAAAAACTTCTCGTTTACACAGCTCGCATGATTCTCACAGAAAAGCCGGTTGAAAAAGGAAGCGATGAACTTTGGACACCGTCGTTTGTTCAATTCGAATTAAACATGTCGAGTTTTCGCTTCTTGTTGGAACCGGCTCTCTTGGATTTTACCATCCAATGGGTTTGTTGGGCAGTTGCGGCAGCTTTAAAAACCGAGAAATTCTACGATGCTGCAGGTAAAGCCGTACACATTAATTTTAATTTTATTTTTACTGCATTTTTCCCTCCTAACTAAAGCACGAGGAATAAATTATTCACGAACACCGTTTGTTATATAAACAGTGTTTTTTGGGTATTATTATACAAACACCGTGACAGCGTTAGGGTTAGGGGTTAGGTTTAGGTTTAGGGTTAGGGTTAGGGTTAATTCGCTGTCACGGTGTTTGTATAGTTTTACCGTTTTTTGTTTGTTTTACGTATATTTTGTAGTTTTTTCCGTTTTCTTTAAATTCTTCAGTAAAAAATAGTTGGTTTCCTAATGTATGAATGCTTTGAAAGTTTTAAGTCTTCAACTTTAAAAGAAAATAAACTTAATTAAATTGTAATCTTTCATATTTTTCCTTGTCCATTTTTACTTGCTTCTTACCGACTGCACACATTGAACAGATTTTTTATCTCAACCTGCAAGAAAATAAGCACAATTATTTTATTCATGACATGTTCCTGGCGTTATATTACTATACACATAGATTCGAAAAAGTTGTCAAAAACAAATACATAAAAAGTGTTATCAAAGGCAGGTACGTGTACAGTTTAATCAAGACATTAAAAAATGAAAATATCGAAGAAACATTATATTGTACGTATCCGTTTTGGATTGAAGATCTCCGAAAAAAAGATCTCGGGTTTGTATTACTGTACACATACATTCGAAAAAGTTGTCAAAAAACAAATATATAACAAATAAATGTTATCAAAGGCAAGATAAGTTACTTTTCTACCAAACTGGATATATTTTTCGTGTTTTTATTCAATTTAACATGTTTATTCAGCTCGAAAACCATACAGTGTTTACCGATGTATTCGAAAATTCAAGATGGCGTCTTATTCTCTCTTTAACACGGTAAGTGTGGGAAAAGATGTTATAAATAAAAAACCGGATAAAATACTGTTAGAAACTCGCTCAGTATATGTTACTGTGACATAGGTTGACATATATTCGGCGAGTTTTTAATAGTATTTTGTATAGTTTTTTTATTTATAACACCTTTTTCCATACTTACGGTGTTAAAGAGGGTGTAGGACGCCATCTTGAATTTTCGAATACATCGGTAAACACTGTATGCTTTTCGAGCTGAATAAACATGTTACATTGAATAAAAACACGAAAAATATATCCAGTTTGATAGAAAAGTAACTTATCTTGCCTTTGATAACATTTATTTGTTATATATTTGTTTTTTGACAACTTTTTCGAATGTATGTGTACAGTAATACAAACCCCCAAAAAATTTTTTAAAAAGTTATCTCCCCGTGGTGTGTTAAAAATTTCCATAATGGCCGACTTAATGCGCTCTCATAAAAGCGTGTTTTTCCGCTGTAAAAAAAAATAAATAAAAATAAAAACTACTTGATCATTTAAATGAAATCTTGGGTTTGTATTACTGTACACATAGATTCGAAAAAGTTGTCAAAAAACAAATATATAACAAATAAATGTTATCAAAGGCAAGATAAGTTACTTTTCTACCTAACTGGATATATTTTTTGTGTTTTTATTCAGTGTAACATGTTTATTCAGCTCGAAAAGCATACAGTGTTTACCGATGTATTGGAAAATTCAAAATGGCGCCCGACTCTCTTTAACACGGTAAGTGTGGGAAAAGATGTTATAAATAATAAACTAGACAAAATACTGTTAGAAATTCGCTCAATATATGTTACCGTGACATAAGTTGACATATATTCGGTGTTTTTTTTTAAATAGTATTTTGTCTAGTTTATTATTTATAACACCTTTTCCCAAACTTACCATGTTAAAGAGAGTGTCGGGCGCCATTTTGAATTTTCCAATACATCGGTAAACACTGCATGTTTTCGAGCTGAATAAACATGTTACATTGAATAAAAACACAAAAAATGTATCCAGTTTGGTAGAAAAATAACTTATCTTGCCTTTGATAATATTTATTTGTTATATATTTGTTGTTTTGACAATTTTTTCGAATCTGTGTACAGTAATACAAACCCAAAACGTCATATTCCAAAAATCACGTAAATCGATCAAGTAGTTTGTTTTTTTTTTATTTAAGAAAATCAAATATTATAAGAAATTTTATCGAAGAAAACTTCCCACCATCTTGTTTTTGAATGATTTTTTTTTTAAATTTTTTTTTATTACATTTTCACCCCAAACAAGGCAAATTGCCACTTTGGTGTAGGGGGCTACTATCAGGGGCAACAACTACTGGGGTACTATGTAGGGATTTGGGCAGCAAGATGTCGGTTCACGTTACACTTGAACTTCTGCAGTCTGCACATCAGTACTGTTGGGGAAGCAAGGACCTGGAATTGAATTCCAGAGTCTAGCGGTTCTGGGGAAGAAACTATTGGAGTAAAAAGATCTTTTAGGGATCTCTACAGTGTGGGGGTGGGATTTAGCAGCCTGTCGGGTTTGTCGAAGGTGCTCACGTCGTGGGGGCACAAGTGATTGCAGTTCGTCAGAGCATTCACCACTAAAATACTTGTAGAAAAGGCAGGGGGATGCAACATTGCAACACACACTGCTAGCGACACCTATTGGGAATATAAGATCGGCAAGGGGGCAGACAATCGACTTTCCACACTATATAAAAAAAACTTGGAAAATTAAGACATAAGTTTTTGAGGATGTTGAAAACGAAAATAACGTTTAAAATTCCAGCAAACGAGTAGTTTCCAAGATATGAAGAATTTTACGTAAATTGAGCACCCACACGTGTAAAACTTGAATTTAAGCCGCTGAAATACACATTTGCCGAATTTTTGTTGGAGGAGCGTCAACGTTAACGCTAGCAGTGTATCATTCAAAAACAACATGTTGGGAAGTTTTTCTTCGATAAAATTTCTCATAATATTTGATTTTCTTAAATAAAAAAAACTACTTGATCGATTTACGTGGTTTTTGGAATATGACATTTTCATGCAGTGACAAGTACGTAGATTATAAAGATTTTTTTCAGATTTTTATAGTAAAAAAGATTACTAGTGGCCCATTTATAGACTTGCACCTTGATTACCCCCCCGCCAAAAAAAAAAAAACGAAAAACATAAAAATGCTCGTGAAAACTTAATTTTTAGATCAATTAAAAAGCATTAAAAACTAGATAACACAAAAAAAATCTTGAACCATTTTTCTTCAATTTTTTTTTTTTTTTTTTAACTTTCTTATTTCAAATGTCTGCTAAAGATTCCTCCGATGTGACAAGTTACTTTACTACACACGTGCGTGCATGAGAAAAGCATTAACGAAAGCGGTGAAATGGCGCAAAATAGTCCCAGGGTCCAGGGGTTAATATTATGCAAACGGTAAATTTGAGACAGGTTTAAATGTCAGATTCGTTTTCATCAGCCTCGATGACCCCTAAAGACACAAACTAAAATGGTCGGCGTTGTGTTAGTTAAAATAAACATCTACAAAAAACATTCAGATAGGTAGAAGAATAAATTAGCTTGCCTTTAGTAACATTTGTTGAATATTTACCCATCCCTCACGTTTGGGGGAGGGGGGATCTCGAATCAACGATATACCTGTCTTTATATATATATATATATATATATATACATACATACATTACTCCCTATTTTTATTTTTTTCTGTGGTTGTTCGAAATAATAATAATCTAAAATTTCAATTAAAAGTCTTATCTACTTGATTGTCATGGCGAAATTAGTAACATTATAGGCACAGGCAAAAATAGGGGGACCTAGTTTTGAAAGCCGATTTATCATAATTTTTTGTAGGTCACCGGCTACTTTTTGATTGTTTCCTAAAGGAAAAAAATATCTGTCCACGTGAAAAAAAAGTTATGAAAAATGTTTTCACGGCGAGCTAAGTAATTTTGAAGTTAATTTTTTTTTTTTTTTTTTTTACATAGGCATCACCACTTATCAAGGCCAAAAGGCCACTCGAGGATAAGGGTTACAGAGTGTACAGTAGAAATTGGACAATATAGTAATTGTTAGTAATGGAAATTCTGTAAATTTGTTAACTTATATGGAACGGCTCATCAAAAACTTGTTTACGTTGGACTTGAAGACAACCATATTGTAGTCAGCTGGAAAGCAGGAAAACGGAAGACAATTCCATAGACGTGCAGTTCTAAGAAAGAAGCTTTGTTCATGGAATCTACGTTTAGGTACAGATAAAGAGTGGGGGAAATTGTTGACGGTGTTTTCTGCTAGACAGGTGTTTCTTGTGAAAGGTTGGCGAGGGGGGGGACCATAGAATGGAGCTCAATCGATCACTTGCTATGAAAATAATGATAAAGCAGAGACAAACTCACAACATCTTTTCTGTGAGATAGAGGTTGCAAGGGAGAGAAAAGGACATTCCCTACGAGGCTACGAAGTCTATTTTGAACTCTATCAAGGCAGGATAAGTCCTTTCTAGCAGCTCCTTCCCAGATGTGGCAACAGTACTCCATCCTTGGACGTATCTGGCTCTTATATAGATAGAGAATTGCATCAGCAGTGAGATATCTACTGGATCGATAGAAAGATCCCACCATTTTTCCAGTGGCCTTGGCAACGGATTTAACGTATGCGTGGAATTTAAGATCAGGAGTAAAGGTCAAGCCCAGAAGCTTGTCAAAACATGAGGCCTCCCCAAGACGAGGGCCATTCATTTCAATTGATGTCAGATGGGGATCAGAGCGTTGATGATGTAAAGATAAAAGCTTGGTTTTCGATGCAATAAAAGTATCAAGCCACCTCTTTCCCCATTGTACCACTTGGTCAAGATAAGAGGACAGAGAATTGGAGAGAACTTGGTAGTTTACGGTCTTAGGTGTGCTACCATAGATAGTAGTGTCATCAGCATAAATGTCTATGAATGATGTAAAGATGTGATTTGGAAGATCATTAATGTAGATCAGGAAGAGAGTTGGGCCCAGGATGGACCCCTGAAGGACTCCAGCATTAATACTGTGAACTTCTGATTTTAGCCTATCAACACTACTCTTATGAACCTATCAGAGAAATGATTTAATAATTGAGAAGATATTTCCAGCTATACCGTAGCTGGAGATCTTGTGAAGTAAACCTTTATGCCATACCTTATCAAAGGCCTTTGATATGTCAAGAACAATTGCCCTAGAAAGTTAGCCTCCGTCGAGAGATTCGCTAATCCTATGAGATATAACTGTAAGCTCATCTGTTGTAGATTTAGCAGAACGGAAACCATATTGCATGTCACTAAGAAAGTTATATTTGCTGAGATGGTTGATTACTTCTCTATTTAACAGAGATTCCAGCAACTTACTCGTGACGCACAGGAGACTTATTGGCGATCACCATAATTCTTAAATACAGAGCATACTGATGAGATTTTCCAGGGTGATGAGAAGCAATTCTCCTTAAGACAATGTTTAAACAGTTTTATAAGTACGGGCGCTAGTTCAGGTTGAAGTCTTTTGAGTACTATAATTGGAATACCATCAGGGCTGGTTGCTTTACTGGAATCAAGGTTTTTGATTAGATTGACAACATCATGTACAGATATTTGTATATCACATAGCATGTTTTCTGATACAGGAGGAAATATTGGGGGTTGGCGGCCTTGATCGCAAAGGGTAGAATTAGCTGCAAAGTTCTTGGCAAAGGGTTTGGCTTTGTTTGATGCTGACGAGATTACCTCAGGTCCATTGATGATAGTTGGGATAGAACACACGCTTCTGTTCAGGATTCTGTTTGCTATTTGCCAAAACTGGTGGGTACCAAGCCGCTGCTTAGTACCCACCAATTCATTGTAAAAATCCTTTAAAAGATAAATATTAGTTTTCTGGGTCTATTTCAAAGATAATTAGTAAAGTCATAAGATATTGAATTAAATTAAAAAAAAAAAAAAAAAACACCTTGTTTGTGCAAAAAAAAAAAAAACTTAATTAGCCCTCAAAAAGCAAGTAATTTACTGGTCGCCAAAAATGCAACAAACTAAAAAAAATATAAACACGATTATAAGGAGGCCCAAAATTTAAGCCAATCGAAACGCTGTTTCAAAATGAAGTCATGATAGTTAAATGAGGTAGGGGTGTCAGATTTTTTTTTTTTTTTCCGAGACGTGCATCCATACATTCCTATTCTGAACATTTGTATCAATTTTTATCACTTTTTAATTTAATTATTTTTTATGTTCTTGTTTTTAAATTTTTTTAAATTATTGTTCGAGATTATATAAAAATTATGTTACGCCGAAAGTTTCACATTCTTGCAAGGAAATTATTAAGATCTTGCATATAAAAATTATGCGAAATCTGTAATTTAAAAAAAAAAAGTAATATTTTTGCTATTATAATTTTTTAGTGTGAAAATATTAAATAAACAATGCTTAACTCAATGGTAATATTGGTAGTTCGAGAAATTCATTTTTCTTTGAGTTATATCGAATTCATTAATGCAGACTTTAGGGGCTTTTTTTGTAATGTTCCTGTAAAAAATTTTTTTTTTTTGTTACAAATTACGATGCTTTATTTATATAAAAAAAGCAAAAATAAATTCTTGCGTTTTTTATTTACTACTGAAAATTATAACATTAGTGAATGTATTTTTTATTTAAACAAAATAATACATTTCCACTCAGATTTTAATAAAAAAATAATTAGTTCATTATATTCCGTGATCATTATTTGATAAATACTGAAAATTTCATTAAAATTGGTTGATTTCCTGATTTTTGGTGAATTTTTAAGTTAAGGGAAGGGTCAAAATGTTTATACATTTTGAGCATCGGCATTCATTTTGCCCGTATCTAGTAACATATTACATTATTACATAAACATTTACTTTCACGATCCAACATTATTATTTTCAAGTCCTCTAACTTCATGCAGTTACCTTCCCTGTTATGAGAATTACTCTGTTTATTATTTACTTGCAAAGATAGTCGTGCATTGTGAGGGATTTTGCTGTGCGCTTTGGTTCCCGCAAAGCAGGTACTCGAGCATACAGCAAAGTTCCAACCTTAATATTTGCTATGACCTTGACCTTGAAAAATGTTGTGCACCATACCTAGATGGCAGACTATTACAATGCCAGGTTTGATCATGATCGGTCCAGTGGTGTGAGCTGTAGGAGAGTTGTACACACACGAACGCTACTAAGTAAAACTGCAATTATTTTGGAAGCAGTTTTCATTAATAATGAAATGACTTAAACCCTTCATATCATAAATCATCAAAGCAGGATTCAGTTGCGTAGATACGGATCTGACATCTGTCTTTTCAATGTCCAAATGGTCATTGTGAAAAGTCAGCTTCATGCCACTGCTCAGAGCTTTCCATATCTTCTTTCACACCAACTTTTCCAGAGTTTGCCCTGCCCCCCCTCCCTCTCCACACACACTCCAGGAACCTCATTTTCAGCCCTCTTTTCCAGGATCCTTCATCATCAAAAGACTTCTTTCTTAAACAACTAACTCTCCAATTTCAATCTGCACCAAGAATACGATTCTGATATGGAGAGAGCCTCATAATCAAGGAAAGGGTATTTTTTTTTTTTTTTTACTTTAACGGCAATTCGGTTTTCGAGTATGCTGAAAACGAATATCACATTTAAATTTGGGGGCGACAAGTAGTTTTCTGGATATTAAGACCTTTATTATACAATGTAATCCCTTATGTTTTCACTCGCGGTCATGTTTTTTCCCAACTGAACAAGTCTTGTTAAGAATGGCAACGGCTACTGAAATTTATTAAGTACTATGTTAGGAAAAAATGTCTTAATATTCAGAAAACTACTTGTCTGCCTCAAATTTGAATGTGATATTCATTTTCAGCATACCCGAAAACTTGTAAAAGTCATCAATTTAATGATGAATGTTTAGTTGCGGTTAAAGTAAAAAAAAAAAAAAATTACTGAGGAAAATATCAAGAAACTCCTGGAGATATTTGCTAAGGAGGTTGCTACAGCATATAGACAGAGGATGTGGCAGAGGGAAAAGAAAGGAGGGTGCCAACGATAAAATACCAGGACAGAAGACCCAATCATTATCACAATCAAGGAGCCACTGTCGACAGTAGGAGATATTTATACTGAGGAATGTTGCAGAGCTGGAAGAGAGGATAGCATTAACTGAATTAAGTGTGGCATCTGTGATTCCTGATATCACCTACAGTGCACCAGCATCAACATTTCACTTAAAAACCTCCAAAATAAAGAATGGCTGTGTGATTACTGCACACAGTATCCCCGATACTTAATACCCTAAGAGATGATGTTTATTGTTTTGGGTAACTGAAATTTTTGGAAAGTTAATCTGAGTTTTCAAAATATTCAACAAAATATATTTTTTTCTGAACATGAATCAAGTGTTATTTGTTTGAACAAGATATCACAAAAATATTTTCCAAATTAGTTTTAAGTTTGTTTGGACTAACTTTTGAGAACAAAACATTTCAGTGAAAAAGATGGTGCTTAATGTCTCTCCCCCCTCGAATTACCATAAATTTCAACTTTTTGTAACTTTTTCATATATTGCTAATTTCGACATGACAATTAAGTAGATAATATTGCTTTTAGTTGGAATGCGATTTTTGAATTTTCATTATATTCCAAATACCCCCCTCTCTTTTTTAATAGGATAATGAGATTTAAATTTTAATTATGACATCGTTGAGTGATTAAAAACTATGAATTGAAACAAATTATAAAACTAATTTCGTTATAGTAATCTTGTTTTGGTACATGTCCAGTTTACAACCCAATCTCCGTCACCATCATGTGGACAGGTTATGTAAGCAACCGAAAAATGCTGAAGCGAAGATAATTAATTGAAAACTTCTCCCCCGTCCCTTATGATAAGAATGGCTTTCTATGTAGAAAAACCTTAACATGGGAAAATTGGGGTTTTCTCATTGACATAATGTGTTGAAATTCATTTTCGATTTAAAAATTTTTTTTGATTTAATGGATTTCACAAAATTTCATGAAAACTTCTGACAGCTAATTGGATAATCGCTTCAACATCTTTTGGCTGCTCACATAAGATGCCTACACAATGTTGCCAGAGATTGAATAGCTACCATTGTTTTAATCTCTATTTATAATGTTCAGTTTTAGCTCTAGATTGGACAAAATCTTTAAACATGAAAAATATTCACTTCAAACTTTACTATAAAAACCTAAACATCAGTAGATATTTCACTGCCAATTTAATTTAATTTTACCTGTATAAGAGCCAAGTAGATCCTAGAATAGAATACTGTTGCCACATCTGGGCAGGAGCTGCTAGAAGCAACTTATCCTGCCTTGACAGTTCAAAATAGATTTTGTAGCCTAGTAGAGGATGTCATTTTCTCTTCCCTGAAACCTCTTTCCCACAGAAGAGATGTTGCGAGCCTGTCTCTGCTCGGTCATTATTTTCATGGCAAATGCTTGTCTGAGCTATAATCTATGGTCCCCTCTTGCAAAAAAACACACTTGTCTAGCTGAAACCACTATCAATAATTTCCTCATCTTCAAGTCCAATATAAACAAGTTTTTGATGAGCCATTCCCTTAATTAATCCAATTTATCAAATTTCCACTACTAATGATATTTTCCTATTCACTACTGTACACTCATTAGCCCTTATCCTTGAATGGCCTCCGTGCCTTGATAAGTGGTAAATCCTTTATAAAAACAAAAAAATAAAAATAAAAACTCTGTTATTTTGGAGACAACAGACATATACATAACATGATCCTGCCCGACCGAGCTTTTTAACAGTTACCAGAAGCCTTCTCAACCACAGATAGCCATGACTAATAACACACTGCCTGAGATTTTATCCTTCAAACTCTTTGCCTTAACATTTACAGGCAACATGAACTGGAACAAATGCATTGGGGACATTGCAAAGGCTGCTGTAAATAAGGTGGGTTTCCTCTACCATGCTAGAAAATTACACCTGACAGTATCCTATATCTCTGCAAGGCCACTATTCACCTACGCACAAAGTATTGTTGCCACATCGGGACTGGTACATCCACCAGTAGTCACTCCTTTGAAGACAGGGTTAAAAGTCTCAAATCTAATAGGTCAAGATATTATCAACCATGCTCCAACTTCTGTTGCAATGTTGCATCCCCCTGCTTGTTTTACAAGTACTTTTATGGATTATGCTCTGATGAACACATACTTGAAACCCGTCAAGCAGCAAAATCCTACCTCTTCGCTGTTGAAGTTCCTGGATGCCGGAATGCCTTCTACTCTAATAGCTTCTTCCGTCTGACTGCCAAACTTTGAAATTTCCTTCCTGCTTCTCTGACTGTACTAGCCAGCACTTGTTCAGAATAATAACGAAAATCGAAAGCCACAAAACTGAATTTCAATTATTAAAACGAATGGTATCTACTTAATAGTCATGTCGAAATTAGTAAAATATCCAAAAATCATGGAAAATGATAAAGTAGACAATTATTAATGAAAACATTAAGGGGGGGTAGCATATTTATGCTAGCAAATATATTATGAGGCCAATACTAATGTGTTGTCATGGAAAAAATGTGACCCAATAATGATTTGGTGTTGGAATAAACTGGGTGATGGAGGGCAGTGAAGTGTAAAACACAAAAAAAAAAAAATCATTTTATGTTCATAATAGATTGCTTTTGACCTTTTATATTTTTTGACACCTGAAAACCACATGAAGAAATTAATTGCATTATATAATGAAAGAACCATTTTGCTAAATGTATGTCTTGAATGGTTATTATAAATTACTTTTTTTTTTTTTTTTTTTTTTTTACTTAAAAATTGAGTGTACTATTTCTCATGTTTCTCATAAAAATATCGTATATTCGATCTAATATCTGTTTCATAAGATGGCATGTTTTGGACGACTTTAAAAATTGACTTCCAAACTAATCTTTGATCTCTCTCAAATCCATCATTATCACTTCCATGTTTTCCTGACTTACCCAAAAACCACCAAAATATGCTCTGCACTCGTCCCCCTATATCATCGAGATAATAATGACTAATATTCATAAGTTTGGCTTGAGACAGACATTTGTGTCATTCTCATTGCATTTTTTTTTTTCATATCAGGTCAGTGCAAAAGTTTTTGCAGATTTTTAAAATTTCATCTGGAAAATGAAAAACTGTTTTTGAAAATCGTTATTCATAACAATAACGATCTTTACTCTCTATAACTTGCTTCCATCTGTCGACTAACTTATGAATGCCTCGTTTGTAAAATTCTTTAGATTCATATGTTAAATTTGAATGTTTACTTAAGATTATCTAAATGATTCTGTAATCCTTGAAATAAGTGATAATCCTTGAGCTGATGATGAAAATATTCCACCAAGCTGTTTGAGGAAGATTTATAGGCAGTAGTTGCAATATGTAAAATTGCAAAAAGGTATATGAGGAAAATTATGATCTTCTGTCAGTAGTAACAGTGGTGGGCACACCGAAAATAGGGATCCAATTCCATATGAATAAACAGGCTACTGATTCCAAGGAAATGTCCTGCAGAGGATGGGCACTGGCCAACGAGCAAAATTATCTACAATAGTGAGTATGTAGCTGTGGCCAGCGGAAATGAGTGGAGGACCTACTATGTCCAGGTGAATATGCAAGAAACTAGAATCAGGACTGGGAAAAATTCCAGGATTTAATGTGACCATGTATTTTGGTAGTCTGACAGGAAATACATGTCTGGGTCAATTGGCATATGTCTATATTCATATCAGGCCAAAAATTGAACCGTTATCAATTTGACTGTTGCAGGCTTTCTGGGGTGCGTCAAATCAAGACCGTCTTAAAAGACAAGATGGCCGGTGGGCAAAAATAATTTAATCTGCTGACGTCATCATGGATAGTCCTTACCGGTGACACCGGTAGGCACTCGTAACGTCTTGGAGTCAGTGTAATATTTCTTTTTTTATTAAAATGCCTTCACAGTGCATCGTTCCAAATTGCTGAGGAAATTATCATAAAGGACCAAAAAGTGACGGTATTTTCATTTCCGAAAGATAAAGAATTATAATGCAGTAAAAAAAAAGTAAGGGTTTGTATTACTGTACACATAGATTCGAAAAAGTTGTCAAAAAACAAATATATAACAAATAAATGTTATCAAAGGCAAGATAAGTTACTTTTCTACCAAACTGGATATATTTTTCATGTTTTTATTCAATGTAACATGTTTATTCAGCTCGAAAACCATACAGTGTTTACCGATGTATTGGAACATTCAAGATGGCGTCTGATTCTGTCTTTAACACGGTAAGTGTGGGAAAAGATGTTATAAATAAAAAAACGGATAAAATACTGTTAAAAACTCGCTCAATATATGTTACCGTGACATAGGTTGACATATATTCAGCGGGTTTTTAATAGTATTTTGAATAGTTTTTTATTTATAACACCTTTTCCAAACTTATAGTGTTAAAGAGGGTGTGAGACGCCATCTTGAATTTTCGAATACATCGGTAAACACTGTATGTTTTTCGAGCTGAATAAACATGTTACATTGAATAAAAACACAAAAAATATATCCAGTTTGGCAGAAAAGTAACTTATCTTGCCTTTGATAACATTTATTTGTTATATATTTGTTTTTTGACAACTTTTTCGAATCTGTGTACAGTAATACAAACTCACGTATTTAAACAAACTGAAAATATGGATATAAAAAAATGATTTTGCATGTTATTTTTGTTATGTGGTGAAATAATCTTAAATAAGAAACATGATTTTTTCTTTAGGTTATTTTTTTACTGTGCAATATTTCATGAATTTATTAAAAATATTGGTTTTGATTTTGAAAAAATATTGTGGTTCATTTTGATTAAAAAATATTCATTTTGATTTAAAAAAAAGTTTAATTTTAATATTTGTTTATTGTCTTAACTCATATCAAATGTTTTGCTTGTGTTCTGCTTCAAATATTCATAATCTTACATGCATAATTTTCATTTAATTATATTAAATAAACTTCAAGTTTATTTCAAATCAAATCGTGTTCCTTCACTTTTTAAAATGTAATTTATAAGTAATTAAAGAACGCATTTTAATCTTTAAAATCTATAATACAACGAAATATTCAATTGCTAATATACTTAAACAAATAACTTGTGTTTTTTTTTTAATTATTTTTTTATTATTAATATTAGATGAGTTTCAGTATAAATCATCGTGTTCTTTCTTTATTTCTTTATTTTAATCCAATTTTGAAGTTTTGTAACGCTGTCTGTAAAAATTACTGTTCATTATTGACAGTCTAAGAGTTCCACATATCTTGCTTCTTGGGACCTCGGCGATGACGTCATTTTTTCAGCTGGCCGGCCATCTTTATAACGAAGGCCACGGTCAAATTGTGAAAATGCAGGAAAATTCTCTTCCGACAAGAAAGAGGCAAATACCGGCTCTGATGTGCAATAGACATATCGCACCAGATAAGTTTGTCCAAAAATGGAATTGATACTTTTTTCAGTGGAATAGCCGAAGTAGAGATTAAATGATTTTCTTGTTCCAAAGCAATGTAAGCATAGTCGAGTGATTCATTTTGTTGAGATTACAAGAATAGGAGAGTGCATCAGCTAAAACTTTGAGATCATCAAATATTGAATATCTGAAGAATATTGTGTAACAAAATTCATCTGCCGTAGTTTTTTTTTTTTTTTTTTTTTTTTTTTTACAGTGGTCACCACTTATCAAGGCCCGGAAGCCACTCAGGGATAAAGGTTATTGCAAGTACATTACGTTAGTGTGGAGATTTGATGAAGTGTTTACTTAAGGGGGCGGTTCATTAGGAATTTGTTAACGTTGGACTTGAACACATCCAAGTTGTAGTCAGGTGGGAAGCAGGCAGACGGAACAGAAAAAGGCGTGCAGTTCTAAGAAAGAAGCTTTGTTCATGGAATCCACGTTTTGATTTAGGTACAGGTAAAGAGTGGGGGAAATTTTTCACAGTGGATTCAGCTAGAGGGGTGTTTTTCGTGAAAGATTGGCAAGGGGGGACTAGAGATTGGAGTTCAGACGAGTACCTGCCATGGAAATAACGATAAAACAAGGATAGGCTCGCAACGTCTCTTCTGTGGGAGAGAGGTTGCAGGGTAGAGAAAAGGGCATCCCCCACTAAGCCACAAAGTCTATTTTGTACTCTGTCAAGGCAGGATAGGCTGTTTTTAGCAGCTCCTGCCCAGATATGGCAGCAGTATTCCATCCTTGGATGTACTTGGCTTTTATATAGATAGAGTTCTCTCGGAGTAGGTTTCCCCAAAAAAGATCATGTAAGAGAAGCAGTCAAAGGTTTGTGATCCCAAAAAGATATTGAATTGTCTCCCTTCCAACATGAAACAAATGTTTTACTGCTAAATATATAGTGAGTAATAAAAATACTGTATTTATGCTGGGAAGTATTTGGCTTAGCGGAAAAGAAGGACAGTGCTTGCATTTGACCATCCACTAACTGATGGAGTACAGTTCCAAGAGCAACATCAGAAGCATTGGTTGAAAGAAGAAGCTTGGCTATTGTGTTGGAGTCAATGAAAGAAAGTTTTGTAAAATGCGTTAGGGCCGTTTTGAACGCATAAAAAGATGCCAGGGCTTTGTCTGTGAGAGACGAGGTTTTCGTATGCATGTGCAGCAAGTCTGTAAGCTTGGACAAGTGATGTGAACAGTTAGGAATGAAACAACGGTAGTAGTTTATGAGTCAAATGTAACGATATAGTTGATGCAAAGAGGTGGGTACAGGAAAATCTTGGATTGCTTGCACTTTCAACGGCAAGGGTGTAATCCAGATTTATTGATTTGGTGTCCAAGGAAGTCAAGAGAATGAATGCTGAATTCGCACTTTGCAACATTGATTTTTAATCCGAAGGATTTTAAGTGTTGGAAAACCTTGGTTACAGGAGTTCTTTCTGGGAGGAACTTGCAATCAGTATATTGTTGATATGTGTGAAAACGAAGGGTAATCTGCAAAGTACTTCGTCGATAAACTTTTTAAAAGCCTGGGCTGCATTACATAATCTAAAAGGTAGATGCATGAATTCATACAGTCTAAAAAGACAACAGATCACCATTTAAGAAATATCTTCTTCAGCAACAGGTATTTGGTTGTAGGCATGAACCAAATCAATCCATGAAAAAACGTTAGAACGAAGAATAAAAGTCGTGCCAATGCAGAATTAGATATCTATCGGGCACGGTGGCTATGTTGAGAGCGTGGTAATCTCTGCAAGGTCTCTAGTCTCTCTCCAATTTCTTGTGAACCATGTGAGGTGTAGATGACCATGGGCTATTTGAGGGCCATATTATTTTGAAGTCCATCATGTGCTGAAATTCTAAGGGAGTGAGATCCAGTTTTCTGGGGCACAAATGGTGAGGTTTGACGGCAAGTGCTCGTCTAAGCTCCAATCTCTGGTCCCGACTCGCCAATCTTTCGCAAAAAACACCCGTTTAGCTGAAACCACTGTCGATAATTTTCCCTATTCTTTATCTGTGCCTAAATCAAAACGTAGATTTCATGAACAAAGCTTCTTTCTTAGAAGTGCACGCCTGTGGAACTCTCTTCCGTTTGCCTGTTTCCCACTTGACTACAACTTGGATGTCTTCAAGTCCAACATAAACAAATTCCTGATAAACCGCCCCCTTAAGTAAGACACTTTATCAAATCTCCATTACTAACGATTATTACGATATTATCCCATTGACTACTGTACACGTAATAACCCTTATCCCCAAATGGCTTCCGGGCCTTGATAAATGGTGACCTCCATGTAAAAAAACAAAAAAAAACAACAGTTGTGATATGGTGGCGTACATGATACTTGATATCTTCTGAGTGAGATTAGGAAACTGTTTCAACAGGTGAGCAAAAACTGTATTTGATGTTGGTATGTAGATGATTGGTGTATCACAGGAAAGCATACTGCATTAGATGGAAAGAGATATGCTCGTGTGAGATAAATGATTGTTCGTATAGTTGATGGTGAGGTTGAAATTTGAAAGGAAATCTGCGCTAAGTATAAGTGTCTACAGTGAGGATTCAGCTGCTGTATTGTCGTGATGATGTGGTCAGAATCACACTTACAGCTGCGCCCATATTCATGAGAAATGTTTGACGAGAGACTGTATCGGATATGTAAAGTAGGTGATGTGGTTGGAGAGATAGGGTACAATTCGTCATGCAATCTACCCAGTTTATCTGTTTAAATGGTCTGGTTGCATTTTCACGCCTTTTTCGTGAATCTCCATTGATAGTAACACCAGGCAGATCTTGAGGTTGACCTGTGTCACTGTGATGGACGTCTGCCTTGGAAGTTGTATCTGTGGTTCAAATGTGAAAGTCTGTCTGTCAAAAGAGCTTCTATCGCTTTGGTGAGGGTGGCAATTTCTGACGGTTCCAGGTTGGAATTATGGAGAAACTGCAGGAGCAATTCCGGTCACAATGGTCGGTACCGCAAAGGCTCTGTGATAGTTATCGGCAATGTGGTATGCTATTATAGTCAATTGAGTGAAATCTTTGTCTCTAATGACCATGGACAGCATTTAGGTCAACTGTTGTGACAATTTGTCCAACCACAATTGTAGGAACAAGTGGTTGTGCAAAGAAGTCTCCTCATTTATCGCAAAAGTTGGGAAGGTTTATGATCTCCCAAAGATAGGGCAGTGAAAAGCTGCTTGAACTTGGTTGTTTCCAAAGTACCGGTGCGTTCCAAAATAGCTTGCTTCAAGGCTTCATACAGATTTTCGCTGGGTGAAGCTGGTAAAATATCCTCGATTTCCTCGATGACCTCTGTAGGCAAATGCTTTCACGATACAAGTACTGGACTGAGGAAGAGATTTTTGGTGTAGCGAAAATAATTTCTGTTTGAAAAAAAAACGTGCCGCTTTTACACGTTGTATGGAGGCATCTGAAATGAAGTTTCCCTCATGTTGCAGGGTTGTTGTGATCTCTTCCTTGATGAAGTTGGAAAAAAAAAAAAGAGTTTTGCGTCGAGTTTTTCTGCTAAAATATACGCCTTTTAGGAAAAAAATATTGAAGTATTAATTCAATGGGCTAAATATTGAGGTATTAATTCAACATGGCCAAATCAGCAAAGTTTCCGACTCTGCACACATCTCTCTATACTTACTAGATTTAGTCTTCCTCTGAAGTTATCTGATCTTAACCTGTCTTTTACATATCCACCATATCATTCTCATATTCTTTCTCTCCATGCAACGCATATCCTCAACCCTCACCTCATATCATGACACTGTATACATGTGTTTGATAAACTTTTCCCTTGGTCTACAGAAAAATATAAATATGACCTTCTTTTGACAACATTCATAGATAAGGGATTATTATTACCAAATTTCATGTTTGTAAATAGGGTTGTGTGTGTGTTGGTTGGACTCGTAAGAACGTTAGGAGGCTGATCATTTTAAATCTCTGAAGAATCAACTGACAGTCCATGTATTGGAAATCTTTAAAATAAGGAGTAGTAATGGGATGATTCCAATATTTTTCCCGATTCCAATACAATTACTGATTCTATTCTAAATTCCCAATTCTACAATAACTAATTCTGATTCTTTCAAATGTCGAAATATAGTTACTTTGTTGAGGGAGGAGAGAGTTACTGCAAAAACCATGAAATACATACATATAATTTCCTAAATGTAAAAATACATTTCTAGAGATGATTCATACATTTTAGTTTTTACTAATAGTTTAAAATCAATATTTTCATTTCATCATTAATAAAACTCTTGTGATATAAAGTTTTATAAAAAAAAAAAAAAACAAATAAAACCATGAAAAGAATCGTTTTAAGTATTGGAAAATATGCACAAATTTTTATGATTCTGATACCCCAAAACGTTTTGATTTTTTTTTTTTTTTTAATTTTTTTTTTTATTCCCGATTTCGATTAACCATCCCAACACTAATAAGAGTCAGTCATAATTTTTGACATCATAGGAGTCTATTGAATCTTATACAATCTGATTCTGTAACTCTGTTTACAATCTTAAGGTCATTAGCAGCAAGACACGCATCTCATATTAGTAATGGAAGATTCGTATTATTTGGATTCATTGGACTACCGTTCTCATCTTGCGTTTTATTTTCACAACGTTTCAGTCGATGTAACCTCCGTTCTTCTTCAGGTGTATCTTGCCAAACTCAAGAATTTGGAATTTCAAACGGAACCCTTTATTTACTTAATGGGGGGTAGCATGCTCTTGCTCTGTCAGCAATGACTGTAATTTGCAATTATATTTTTTGGTCACCCACACTGAGAATTAAACCTTCCACATTCAGGAGAATATCACTTTTACAATTGATTTTTTGAAGTACTCTAACCACTGCACCACAAGTCCTTGCAGACAGTTCAAGTACAAATTTTGAGAACTTTAAATCTACTGAAACGTTGTGAAAATGATACTCAGGATGAGAACAGTAGTCCAAATAATGAGAATAACGAATCTCATCTAAAAAATTTAGGCACTAATGGAAGGATTTAATAATTTTAAACTTAAATCTGTGGTATAAATAATGTTTAGTCAAATTTCTCCAGACCAGTATATTTTCGACTGCTGCATGTACCAGCAAATTTGAATGAAAGGTTCTCGCTAGATCACCAAAGTTAAGCAACATTAAGCCTGGTCAGTACCAGATGGGTGACCAATTTGGGAATTCCAGGCACTGTATATTGTAAGATGTTTACACTTCTCTGCAAGAGTTGCAAAAACCTAACATCGTCATTTTTTTTTTTTTTTTATGACTAAAAATATTGTCATCCAAATTATAAATGGAAACATTTTTATATAGAAATGGAGACAAGTATATAAGAAATAACCATAATTGCTCTATTTATTCTCGTTTGATCTAGCTCTAACATTTGTTTTTATTTTGTTTTTTTTATTTATTATTTTTGTTTATCAAACATTGTTATATTAAAAAGAAATGGGAAGGAGACGTTTATTTGTGTTTTTATTTTATTTAACAAACTAACAATCCTTTCTTTGTTTGGTCATTTTGTTTTCATATTTTTTTCTTTCATGTTATCTTATCCGACCACTTATCTCTCGATCCCCCTCTACCTACCTCCCTCTCTCTCTTTCTCTCCCCTTTGACCTCTTCCAGCTGCCCCTTGATTAATAACATGTTCAAGAAAACCAGTTTGGCAACACAATGCACAACATTCCTTTCTGTCAAGCTTTTATGTAAGAGTTTTGAAACCTCGGTTATTATCTCAGTGGGAGCATAAATTTTGTGTCAATCTTGAACAAAACTGTCCTGAAAAAAAAAAAAACTCATTAGGGGTCATAAACAAACTGAACTCTAACTTCCTGTGACTCAGAGGAAACTATACATTCCTCCAAATTTCTGTTGATATAAACTGGAGTTTTTTTTTGTTTTTTTTTTTGCATCTTTGATTAATAACATTTTTAATAGAAGCCACATTATTCATTCTGTTTCACCAGTCATTTATGACAGATATGGGCCCATGTTCTTAAACAACAAAAATCGTATTTCCAATCGATTTTAATATTTAATCTTGATCGATATTTTAATTTTTGATTAGTCCTATTTAGAAGGAAATTTTTTACTCTCACAGTGCAAAGTTTCTATCACTCATTAAAAAAAAAAAAAGCTTTTATTTAATAAGAGACGTTTTTTATACACTGGTATTTTGATTGAATAATCAAAGTAAATTTCACAAATTGCTGCATTTGTTTCAAATCACAGAATTCGAACCTCCTTTGACCTAATTACACATTAAACTATTATTTTTAAATCGCATAAAATAAAACGATTTGGTTCAGTTAATAATCTCAGGATCAAATTTTCTGTTTAAAAACCTTTAAATTGTTAATTACTTACTAATTTCTGTGTAGGTAAAAGTCGGTTCATTTGTGTACATAATCGAAAAAACATCAGTATTTCTTGTTTTGCTTTTCTAAAAGAAATTATATTTTAAAACAAATGAAAGGTTTTATTTTCCAAAGAACATTTTTTTTTACAAGCGATGTTGACCAAAAAAGCTCACAGAACAAAAGTTAAATATTTTTACATTTAATTTCTGTTTTATCTCTGTGTTCATAAAACTGGCCTGACAAACAACTTGATTAAGCTGGCCACTACAAATGTAACGCTAAAAAACGAAAGTGTGACGGCACTGTCATGGAAAGAAAGCGTATGCTTTTGCTGGCATTGTTGTAGATGTGTGACTGTGACCGTTAGTATGAAACTTTAGGGGTTATGCAAAAAAATGTTTGTAACGATTTTTGGTTAGCGCTACACCATGTTTGAAATCGGGTGAGACGCTATGTAACCATTTGAAATTTATGGAGAGTAGAAAGTCGACCTTGAATTTACTATTAGCAACCTTTATAACTCTCGCTTCTACCTGTTAATCCTCACATTTCATGTGCAATACTTCTGACAAAGGGGAAAGAATTGCTGTTTTCTAGGGTGGTATTTGGAGATTTTTAATCTTTTCATAGTATTCAGCAATTGTCAATCCATCCATCTCACATATATATATATATATATTCTTGGGAACTGTCCATCTTGGGAGACTATGATGTAGCAGTGGAGCTATATAACCTGGGCAGGGTGATATGACAGGATGGCTGTTACTTGTCCGGCAGTCCCCACCCCCTCCACAAAGCCAGATGATCCAAGGGAAAGACAGGATCAATACAGCTTGGCGCTCTCACTGTTGCCGCAGCAGTTTTTGGAGGGTATGAAGCAATCTATACTTACAATTAACCATTCCGTCAGGACACATTCTTTTTAAACATGGAACACGGGTAGATCTGATATAAATGTAAAGAAGCTATCCCAGTCAGCCATAGAGTATCGATAGACTGTACGATGAAGAAGAACGTCTGAGGACTTATTACGTTTAGTTTTTATCTTAACTGATATAATCGTATGGTCGGAAGGTCACAGAACGGAGGATGAACATTGTGATAGTCATCAAAGAAGCAAACATCCACATGTTTGTGTCTCGTGTGGCTGTACATAAAAACGACAACAATAACGACCTTACCTTCAGGTGAGATATGAAAGAGAGGCGCCATGAAAATTGACTGAGCTTTTATACGAAACCCGAGTCACATGTGTACAGGTCAAGTGATGGGGGGGGGATGGATAAAAACGGTGTGAGAAGTGGAAGAGGGGAAAGGGAAGGAAATGAAGTCAACAAGCATTTTGTTTAACCTGGAAGTAATTGTTACAAGAACAAATTTATTTTTTGGGGAAAGGAAAAATCGGCAACTGAAGTTATTTCAAGTCATTTCAGCTCAGGGTAAGTTGTGAGAAAAAGGTCTAGGAGACTTGCATACTGATCATCAGTGTCGGGCATACAGGTTGGTTCATGAACAGTTTGAGTAAGGTCATCATGACAGAACTTCCCCTCATCATCTGTCTTGTTTGAGTGGGCTAACCATTCCACATTGTGAACATTGAAGTCTCCACAGACGTGAATGTTAGCCAAAGGATGAGCAAACAGGATGTGATCAATTTTCTCACATATGCTCTTAAAGATAGTAACTCCACTGTTGTGGGGGTAATAAAGGGCAAATATAAACGCAGTGGTGTGAGCAAGTGCAATCCAGAAGCACAGAGGGTAATTTAGGGTCTTCTCTGGAGATATTCCTACTACATAGAAAGCCATCTCTAATGTAGACACATATTCCATGGCAATCTTGGGGGTCAGATTTTGATGTTAAGTTAGAGTATCCTTTAATCAGAAACTCATATTGGGAGAAATAGTTGGTCTAATGCCAGTTTGCTTAGAAATAATGTTTAGTTTGGTCTCCTGTAATTGAGCTTCAACCTCTGGAAGGTTGGAATGTAGACCTCTGATGTTGGAGAAGGAGACACGGTAGTGGGTTTCTATGTTGGAAGTTGGAGTTCTGGGTTTAATCGTGTATTTTTTCTAGAGACTTTTCATGAAGTTTTGGGATTTGTGGAACATGTTGACAGACTTGGTTAGAACAGGGCAGAGAGGGAAAGTAAAAGAGAAAAAGAAATGAAAAAATTTATTTTTTATTTTTATTTTTGATCAAAATAAGCACCATCAAAATCAACACACTTTTGCCAACGCAAAACAAGTGTATTCATGCCAGTAACGTAAAAATCTTGCGTTCTGGTGGCGATGAAGTCGCTAAAAGCGTTTTTGATATTACTTAGTTTTTTAAGCATTTTTCACACACAAAGTTGTCGAGATGCTTGAAAAAGTAATAATCAGTAGGTGAGAGGTCTGGAGAGTATGGCGGATGAGGCAGTTTCAGAGCCAAATGCATGGTCAGGCATTGTCGTGGAGGAGAATTGGGCCTTTTCTGTTGAATAATGCTGGGTATTGTTGTCGAAGTTTCTGATGCATTCATCCATTTGTTGGCAGTGCTATAATGATTTCGCCTACATTAAAAAAAAACTAATGAATGAAACAGTCCACTTTTGCTGCAACTCTGGCTTCAGGAAGTGTTGTGGGGCTTCGTTAACGTCTAACCACTGAGTTCAGCATTGCTGGCTGTTGTAGAGAACCCATTTTTTATCAAAAGTCACAACCTAACGAGAAACGGATTGTTCTTGTTGTGTGAAAGAATGGAAGATGACACTTCATAACGACGTTTCTTTTATGTCGTTCAATTCGTGAAGCACTCATTTTATCAACTTTTTTTTGTCTTTCCAATCTCTCTCAAGTGGTTGGAAATTGTCATATGTTACGTCTAATTCAGAAGCAAGTTCTCAAACGGTTGTGTATGGATTGGCTTCAGGCTCTTAATTGATCGTTGTCAACATCCGATAGCCAACCGTTATGCTCATCATCTTCAAGACTCTTGTCACCGCCACAAAATTTCTTAAGCCACTATTATGCTGTGCGTTTAGTAGTGGCTCCTGATATCACAGGCTGTTTCAGCAGTTTTTTGGTCTACCTTGAATTGAAATAAGAAAATTGTGTAAATTTCCATCTTGTATTCAGTGTTCTGAAAAGAAGACCTAATTGTTTTATTATAATTTAAACAATTAGATAAAGCAAAAAGCGCTCTTTGAAATGATATATAAAGTAAGTGTTATAAGGAAAACTTATTTGAAAATACATAATTTCTTCTCAACCTAATATAAATTGCATAAATTCTTTCTAGTTTTTCTATTTTGAAAATGTCCAATAACATTAAATTCTGCTATATCTTTTTAAAGTTCAGTTAAGTTTTAACGTCCCAGCCCCCATGCCGTATATCACATGATCATTAGGTCTGGAGAAGAAACTGTACAGGGAGGAAGAATGGTTTGTGGACAAAGTGGTGGGAGGACAACATCTGAGAATGGACAAAATTAACGCACTCGGGGAGCGAGGGGTTGGGGTAATCTGTTTGTACTATGAAATATTCCTTCTTCACCTCTTATGATATGTAATGAGTAGTGTTGGGACGATTAATCAAAATCAGGAATCGGAAAAATCAGAACTCTTTGCAATCTGGCATCGGAAAATGTTCTGCCTATTTTTTATTTTTTATTTTGCATATATCTTCTCAAATGTAAAAACCCAAAAGATGTGAAGATGATCTATAGATTTTAGTTTTACTGGTAGTTTAAAATCAATAAATATTTATTTTATTATTACTACTACCAGTGGTGAAAGATTTTGCTTTAAACAAAATCAAATAAAAAAAAAAAAAATTGAAGGAATCGTTTCTGGCATCGGAAAACAGGCAGAATATTTTCCGATGCCAGAAACGACTCCTTTAGTTATTTTTTTTTCAATTATTTTGTGTTTGGACAAAATATGATGATACATAATTCTTTTTCTTAGTAGAAAAGTGATAAATAAAAACTTTTGTTTAATGCATTGCAGAATGTTAAATGGATGTTAAACCGAACATGATGATGATGATGACATCCTCCCCCCATAAACTAGAGGGGAGGGCAATTAAAAATATTGAACTCCTTTCGGCAATAAAGAAAAAAATATGCAAGTTAATAGGAGTGAGTCAGATCTTTCAAAATAATTCTTTCATCGGTTAAATTTGAAAATTTTACAAAATCAAGTAATGCTTTATTGTTGTTGTGGACCGGAGCGTTGTCCTGCAGGAGGAGGGTACCTTTGCTGATCTTGCCCCACCTATTGATTTTGATAGCTTCCCTTAATTTCCTCAAAAGTGAAGCATAGTAGGCTCCTGTAATTTTGGTACTCTTTGCCAGGAAATCTGTCATCACAACTCCGTCCTGGTCGCAGAAGACTGTGAGCATGACCTTGCCAGCGGAGGGCTGCACCCTTACCTTCTTTGGAGATGGTCAGTCCAAGTGCTTCCACTGCATTGACTGGGCTTTGGTCTCTGGATCATAGTGATGGACCCAGGTTGCATCTTGTGTAATGAGTCTTTTGAAAAACTTTGACTCATCTTCTTGGCACATCTCCAAATTCATCCTCGAGCACTTGACGCGTTCTCGCTTCTGGAATGGTGTGAGCAACCTGGGAATCCATCTGGCAGACACCTTATGCATATGTAAACGGTCATGAATGATAGTTTCCACAGACCCTGTACTAATCTTGACATCTTGGGCTATTTGGCGAATAGTAATGCGCCGATCTTCCAAAATGGTAGCCTCAACTTGACGGACAGATGCCTCATCAATGGCAGAAGGGCGGGGGACCAGGTCTGGGAGCTGTTTCCACAGACTTCCGGCCATGTTTGAATTCACGATGCCAGCATTTTACAAGGTCATATGATGGGGCATTATCACCATAAGTTTCTTTCATTTCATCAAAAGTCTCCTGTGGTGTGCGTCCTTTCAAATACAAAAACCAGATCACTGCTCGACATTCAACAGGCTCCATTTCACACCTGACTCAGTTCAAACACCTGTAAAACAGAAACCACATTAGTTCAGAGCTGTAATTTGCCACATAACCCGTAGAGATATAAATCATTACACATGCAAAATTTCATCTAGATCAGACAACTGGAAGTGGGTCATGGGCATTACTTATTGCACGCCCCTCGTATTTCTGCTTCAAACATACATAATTTTACATGCATAATTCTTTTTATATATATTGATTAAAGATCAGTTTTACTATAAATAGAATCCCGGTCCTTTCTTTTTAAATGTAATTTAAAAGTAAATAATAAATGTATTTTAGTCTTTAAAATCCATGAAGCAACAAAATGTTTAATTACTTTTAACGCATGAACACACAATTTTTCTGTTTTGAATTCTTTTTCTTTTTACTTAATATTGAATTAGTTTCAGTACAAATCATATTTTTCTCTTCTTTTAATGCAATTTTTAAATTTCTTAATGCATGATTCATTTAGTTCAGCAGATCTTACTTGTTAAGACCTCAGCGATTGACCCCATTTTTCACCTGCTGGGTTATGAAGGTCACTATTTTATACACATATATTGAGTAGGTCAGTTATATATATAATATGTCATAGAACATTGTTTCTTAAATTCTACACGATTATGCACAATGTAAAAACTATGTATAAAAAGAATTAAGTGTAATAGTTAAATGAAACTAATCATCTAATATAAAACCATAATTAATGAACACTCGTTTTTCACAGGAATATGCAAATTAGTTAATCTTCATGAAGTCGCTCGCATATCCATGACTGAGTATTTTAAGAAGTTCGTTTTGATAATTAAATAAAAAAAGTAGGCTTTCAAAAAAAAAAAAGTTTGGAAACTTAAGTAGGATGAACCCCGGTGTGCTTGAGGTATTGTTGTGAATGAAAACTTAGCTAGGATTAAGCATGGACAAGTAAAGGTAAAGTGACAGGGATGATCATAGACCCCCCCCCCCCAATTTTTGAGTGGCCTTGTGCCTAATTTTTTGTTTTTCTTTTGTGTGCTTTGTATACCTTACATAAAATAAAAAAATATATAACTCAATATCAGAGCGAGAAAAAATGTCAACTTTATAGGCAAATAGATTTTATTAGCATTTTGAAAGAGAAAGATACAATTGAGAATTCAGTTTCAAAATTTGAGAATCTATACAAATTAAAATTTAAAGTTTTGTATTTGAAAAAGAAAAAAATTTAAATTCAATAAAAATGAAGACAACAGATGTTGATAGAACATGCGAATGTCAGAAGAGAAATCTGTGAAAGAGTTTGGTAACATTTGATTTATTCGTTATTATTTATTTGTCATGCCTGAACATGAAATGAGGTTACTGACATGTAATACATAAACAGGACCTTAAAAGAAATGGCCAAGAAACTAATGCAAAACAATTGTTTCCATTACAATAAGAAAAACACGTGTTGCAGAATCATTAAGATAAAGCAATTCACAAATGCACTGAATATCTAAATTTTGCATCAGTCTCACCAACATCAACACACTACTATATACTTACCTAGCATAGGTAACGCAAACGCCTAGCTTTCTGGGCCAGGACGTTTTGAAGTCAATTAGGTTTGTTCAATGTGGAGAAAACCCTTTATATCAGACAATTGCTGTTTATTTAGACACTGCCAGAGAGTCCCCTTTTTGGGGAAGCTGGTTTTTCCCCCACATAACAAAAACGACGTTGTGTCTAATTTGCTTTTGTGGGGAAGCAAATATACTATATGGAGAAATATATATGCCAATCTTTTTTCTTTTTTTTTTTTGTAGTCGAATGACTTGATTAGAAAAATAACATAACAAGCTTTCTGTCAGAGCTGCCTGAATTTGAGATGGGTTTTTTTTTTTTTTTTATACAATGAGGTCACCACTTATCAAGGCCCGGAGGCCACTCAGGGATAAGGGTTATTGTGTGTACAGTAATCAATGAGATAGTATTGTAGTAATCATTAGTATTGGAGATTTGATAGTGTCTTAAGGGGGCGGTTTGTCAGGAATTTGTTTATGTTGGACTTGAAGACCTCCAAGTTGTAGTCAGGTGAGAAACAGGCAATCGGGAGAGAGTTCCACAATCATGCACTTCTGAGAAAGAAGCTCTGCTCATGGAATCTACATTTGGATTTAGGCACTGAAAAAGAATGGGGAAAATTATTGACAGTAGTTTCAGTCAGACGGGTATTTCTCGTGAAAGTGGTGAGGGGGAACAAGAGATTGGAGCTCAGACGAGTACTTGCCATGGAAATAACAATAAAACAAAGACAGGCTCGCAACGTCTCTTCTGTTGGAGAGAGGCTGCAGGGAAGAGAAAAGGGCATCCACGACTAAGCTACGAAGTCTATTTTGTATTCTGTCAAGGCAGGATAGGCTGTTTTTAGCAGCTCCTGCCCAAATGTGGCAGCAGTACTCCATCCTTGGACGTACTTTGCTTTTATAGAGATAGAGAATTGCATCAGTAGTGAGATATCTTCTGGAGCGGTAGAAGGATCCCACCATTTTCCCAGCGACCTTGGCAACAGACCTGATGTACGTGTTCCATTTCAGATCAGGAGTAAAGGTCAAACCCAGAAGCTTGTCAAAACATGGAGCCTCCCCAAGACGAGAGCCATCCATTTCAATTGATGCCAGATGGGGGTCAGAGCGTTGATGGTGTAAAGATAGGAGCTTGGTTTTGGATGTATTAAAAGTAACCAGCCAAAGTTACAATTATCACCATCGTCAATAGCAAAATTACAAACGATTTGCAAGTGTCTTCACATCAAAGCAAAATATTTCTTGCCAACAGATTTATACATGCTTAATCTTAACCAAATTCTATGTTCGAGGAATGATACCTCTTTGAACCGTCATGTAAAGACGAATTTTAAATCACCAACGCTATTTTTACTATGAGTGTAAAAAAAAAAAAACTCTGTAGCAACCACCAGCAACAACAACAATAAACACCTATTTGATAAACTAAATAATCAGCCCTAGGATTTATTACTATTGCCGATAACACACACACACACACATCTGTCATTTACATGAAATAAGTATGAAAAAAACTTTCACACACCGGACTAACGGATGCACGCCACTGAAAACATAGGTCCCTCTCAGATAAATTGGGGGACCAACAAATATTTTATTTAGTAAAAATAGATCGAAAGTGTCTTATTTTCACTAAATAAAATATTTGTTAGTCCCCCAATTTATCTGAGAGGGACCTATGTTTTCAGTGGTGTGCATCTGTGAGCATGACCTTGCCAGCGGAGGGCTGCACCCTTACCTTCTTTGGAGATGGTCAGTCCAAGTGCTTCCACTGCATTGACTGGGCTTTGGTCTCTGGATCATAGTGATGGACCCAGGTTGCATCTTGTGTAATGAGTCTTTAAAAAACTTTGACTCATCTTCTTGGCACATCTCCAAATTAATCCTCGAGCACTTGACGCATTCTCGCTTCTGGAATGGTGTGAGCAACCTGGGAATCCATCTGGCAGACACCTTATGCATATGCAAATGGTCATGAATGACAGTTTCCACAGACCCTGTACTAATCTTGACATCTTGGGCTATTTGGCGAATAGTAATGCGCCGATCTTCCAAAATGGTAGCCTCAACTTGACGGACAGATGCCTCATCAATGGCAGAAGGGCGGGGGACCAGGTCTGGGAGCTGTTTCCACAGACTTCCGGCCATGTTTGAATTCACGATGCCAGCATTTTACAAGGTCATATGATGGGGCATTATCACCATAAGTTTCTTTCATTTCATCAAAAGTCTCCTGTGGTGTGCGTCCTTTCAAATACAAAAACCAGATCACTGCTCGACATTCAACAGGCTCCATTTCACACCTGACTCAGTTCAAACACCTGTAAAACAGAAACCACATTAGTTCAGAGCTGTAATTTGCCACATAACCCGTAGAGATATAAATCATTACACATGCAAAATTTCATCTAGATCAGACAACTGGAAGTGGGTCATGGGCATTACTTATTGCACGCCCCTCGTATTTCTGCTTCAAACATACATAATTTTACATGCATAATTCTTTTTATATATATTGATTAAAGATCAGTTTTACTATAAATAGAATCCCGGTCCTTTCTTTTTAAATGTAATTTAAAAGTAAATAATAAATGTATTTTAGTCTTTAAAATCCATGAAGCAACAAAATGTTTAATTACTTTTAACGCATGAACACACAATTTTTCTGTTTTGAATTCTTTTTCTTTTTACTTAATATTGAATTAGTTTCAGTACAAATCATATTTTTCTCTTCTTTTAATGCAATTTTTAAATTTCTTAATGCATGATTCATTTAGTTCAGCAGATCTTACTTGTTAAGACCTCAGCGATTGACCCCATTTTTCACCTGCTGGGTTATGAAGGTCACTATTTTATACACATATATTGAGTAGGTCAGTTATATATATAACATGTCATAGAACAACGTTTCTTAAATTCTACACGATTATGCACAATGTAAAAACTATGTATAAAAAGAATTAAGTGTAATAGTTAAATGAAACCAATCATCTAATATAAAACTATAATAAATGACACTCGTTTTTCACAGGAATATGCAAATTTGTTAATCTTCATGAAGTCGCTCGCATATCCATGACTGAGTATTTTAAGAAGTTCGTTTTGATAATTAAATAAAAAAAAGTAGGCTTTCAAAAAAAAAAAAAGGTTTGGAAACTTAAGTAGGATGAACCCCGGTGTGCTTGAGGTATTGTTGTGAATGAAAACTTAGCTAGGATTAAGCATGGACAAGTAAAGGTAAAGTGACAGGGATGATCATAGACCCCCCCCCCAATTTTTGAGTGGCCTTGTGCCTAATTTTTTGTTTTTCTTTTGTGTGCTTTGTATACCTTACATAAAATAAAAAAATATATAACTCAATATCAGAGCGAGAAAAAATGTCAACTTTATAGGCAAATAGATTTTATTAGCATTTTGAAAGAGAAAGATACAATTGAGAATTCAGTTTCAAAATTTGAGAATCTATACAAATTAAAATTTAAAGTTTTGTATTTGAAAAAGAAAAAAATTTAAATTCAATAAAAATGAAGACAACAGATGTTGATAGAACATGCGAATGTCAGAAGAGAAATCTGTGAAAGAGTTTGGTAACATTTGATTTATTCGTTATTATTTATTTGTCATGCCTGAACATGAAATGAGGTTACTGACATGTAATACATAAACAGGACCTTAAAAGAAATGGCCAAAAACTAATGCAAAACAATTGTTTCCATTACAATAAGAAAAACACGTGTTGCAGAATCATTAAGATAAAGCAATTCACAAATGCACTGAATATTTAAATTTTACATCAGTCTCACCAACATCAACACACTACTATATACTTACCTAGCATAGGTAACGCAAACGCCTGGCTTTCTGGGCCAGGACGTTTTGAAGTCAATTAGGTTTGTTCAATGTGGAGAAAACCCTTTATATCAGACAATTGCTGTTTATTTAGACACTGCCAGAGAGTCCCCTTTTTAGGGAAGCTGGTTTTTCCCCCACATAACAAAAACGATGTTGTGTCTAATTTGCTTTTGTGGGGAAGCAAATAAATACATACTATATGGAGACATATATATGCCAATCTTTTTTTTTTTTTTTTTTTTGTAGTCGAATGACTTGATTAGAAAAATAACCTAACAAGCTTTCTGTCAGAGCTGCCTGAATTTGAGATGGGTTTTTTTTTTTTATACAATGAGGTCACCACTTATCAAGGCCCGGAGGCCACTCAGGGATAAGGGTTATTGTGTGTACAGTAATCAATGAGATAGTATTGTAGTAATCATTAGTATTGGAGATTTGATAGTGTCTTAAGGGGGCGGTTTGTCAGGAATTTGTTTGTTGGACTTGAAGACCTCCAAGTTGTAGTCAGGTTGGAAACAGGCAATCGGGAGAGAGTTCCACAATCATGCACTTCTGAGAAAGAAGCTCTGCTCATGGAATCTACATTTGGATTTAGGCACTGAAAAAGAATGGGGAAAATTATTGACAGTAGTTTCAGTCAGACGGGTATTTCTCGTGAAAGTGGTGAGGGGGAACAAGAGATTGGAGCTCAGACGAGTACTTGCCATGGAAATAACAATAAAACAAAGACAGGCTCGCAACGTCTCTTCTGTTGGAGAGAGGCTGCAGGGAAGAGAAAAGGGCATCCACGACTAAGCTACGAAGTCTATTTTGTATTCTGTCAAGGCAGGATAGGCTGTTTTTAGCAGCTCCTGCCCAAATGTGGCAGCAGTACTCCATCCTTGGACGTACTTTGCTTTTATAGAGATAGAGAATTGCATCAGTAGTGAGATATCTTCTGGAGCGGTAGAAGGATCCCACCATTTTCCCAGCGACCTTGGCAACAGACCTGATGTACGTGTTCCATTTCAGATCAGGAGTAAAGGTCAAACCCAGAAGCTTGTCAAAACATGGAGCCTCCCCAAGACGAGAGCCATCCATTTCAGTTGATGCCAGATGGGGGTCAGAGCGTTGATGGTGTAAAGATAGGAGCTTGGTTTTGGATGCATTAAAAGTAACCAGCCAAAGTTACAATTATCACCATCGTCAATAGCAAAATTACAAACGATTTGCAAGTGTCTTCACATCAAAGCAAAATATTTCTTGCCAACAGATTTATACATGCTTAATCTTAACCAAATTCTATGTTGGAAGAATGATACCTCTTTAAACCGTCATGTAAAGACGAATTTTAAATCACCAACGCTATTTTTACTATGAGTGTAAAAAAAAAAACTCTGTAGCAACCACCAGCAACAACAACAATAAACACCTATTTGATAAACTAAATAATCAGCCCTAGGATTTATTACTATTGCCGATAACACACATACACACACACACATCTGTCATTTACATGAAATAAGTATGAAAAAAACTTTCACACACCGGACTAACGGATGCACGCCACTGAAAACATAGGTCCCTCTCAGATAAATTGGGGGACCAACAAATATTTTATTTAGTGAAAATAGATTGAAAGTGTCTTATTTTCACTAAATAAAATATTTGTTGGTCCCCCAATTTATCTGAGAGGAATCTATGTTTTCAGTGGTGTGCATCCGTTAGTCCGGACGATTGCCAGATAGCCGTCTATTAGTTTTTCCTTAAATTTTGGCACAAATTGTATTTCGTTAAATAGATCTGTACAGTAAAAAAAAATTCTTTTTTTTTTTTTTTTTTTTTTTTTCGAAAATTCCTGTTACGTCCCTAGGGGGTCAAAAGAGGTAAAAAATGCCCCAAAATGGCAAGAAATTACACGTTTTGCCCCATAACTTTGATCCATCTATTAGATTTTTCTGAAACTTGGCCAAAATGTTGAGCCCATTGTTCTTAATATAAATCCAGTATGGGTGACCCTGGCAAAATTCTGGTTCGCATCCCTGGGGATTTTTTAGTGCTAAAAATGCCCCTTCTTGTGGCTCTTTTTTCATATTTTTCAACAAAAACTTGACATGTCTAACTATATAGTGTTTTTTCACGGTAGTTAACTACAAATATACATGTGTTAAGGCCTGAAACTGCACCGTTATCCATTTACTGAGATTCGGCATCCCCAGTGGCTCAAAAGAGGTAAAAAATGACCCAAAATGACACTTTTTTGACCCATAGCATGTAATCCATCCATTATATTTTCCTGAAACTTGGCCAAAATATGAAGGCCATAGTTCTTAATATAAATTTAGTATAGATGATCCTGGCTAAATTCTGGTTTGCATCCCTCTGGGACTTTTAGGGCTAAAAAAACATGCCTTTTTGGAGCTCTTTTTTCATATTACTCAAAAACTTGATATGTATGTCCATATAGTGGTTTTCCATGGTGCTGAATTATATACATGTCTTAAGGCATGAAACTGTACCGTTTATCCATTTTCATTGGGATTCGGCATTCCAAGGAGCTCAAAAGGGGGTCACAAATTAGCATTACAAGCATATGCTGTATCTTTACGGCCATCGGCAATATTACATACCTAATGTATTTCGACAAATCATCTTTTTTATTTGTGTGTTCACACTTCTCACATTCATCATTTCTTTATTTTTTGTGGCGTCATCTCACATGCAGCATTAAAGGCAGACCACGCACACACAGCTTCTTAGGTTTACAGCCACTGTTTATTGTATTTTATTTGGTTGATTATTTATAATTTGTTGTGTATTTTTATGCCTTTAACATTGTTAGAACTTGAAAAATTTCTCAGAAACAGAACAGCAATAAGATGTCTGTGTGCTTTGAAAATCATGCCAGAAGAGTCTCGTTCTGAATTTACTCATTGTGAGTAGAACAAGATTACAAACTCTCTTACCCAAGCCATCCTCTTTTGTTAATACTGAAAGCATATATATATATATATATATTAAAGATAAGAAGGCTATAGCAAGGTAGGGAACCGACTGTTGTATTGGCATGATGTCAACAAAAATGGACAAATGAAAGATCTTATTGTTGTAAGTGGTGTATCCCAAATGATACATTTCTTTCTCTCTATTCTGCACGCCTCAACGTGCCAATGTGTTTCAGAATGTCTGCCGCAACGCAATACACCACTGCAATGCAAAGCAATGTGTCCAAAAAAAAACTTCCACAACGCCTCCAAGCGACCTGCTTTATGGAGCCCAGCACACCTCATTTGCATGAGTGTAGCGCGACTTTGCAAAATCGTCCAAGACCGTGTGTATTAAAACCTCACGGACGCCATCTTGGATCTCTTTTCATCTCAGCCTACAGCAAAGACACATGAGGGCGTTTGAAAGGCCATTCCTATTTTCCCTACACTTACTTGGTTTGTTATTTTATTTAACTTTGCATATCCATATTTTTGTTTCAAGGTAATCACAATCAAAATCAATAAATATGAACTTATTGTTTCATATAACCAGTGTGTTGAAGGTTTTAATATTTCGAGAATATCATCTCTTTTTCAAAAGAAAAGTTATGAAAGAATGTCCTTAAAAAAGAAAAACATTGAAATATTATAAGGCAGAAATGGATGTGGGACAGGTGTAAAGCAAAGACGGGGGTTATGCATAGGTTTCTTTATTTATTATCATCACAATTATATATATATATATATATATATATATATATATATATATATATATTCATTTATTTATCTGTTTAATTGAATCTTTTTTATATTATCTTTTTTATTTGTTGATTTTTTTTTTTTTTTTTTTTTTTTTTAAATTTTAGCAGATTAGATATCAGTTATTATTTAAATTCTTACTGGAAATAAATGGTGCTTTGAGTCTGTAATGGAGACAGCATTTAATGTTGAAGCTATTAAGCTGTGTGCGTCGATAAAATATGCCAATCTTATGTTTATATATACATATTTATATATTAATATATTTTGAATCTTATGTTTTATTTATTTTATTTTGTTTAGTTTGTGTATATTTTTAAAAAAATTTATATATAAATATAATATGCTACTCAATGTTTATAGTACGGGTGTTGTTATGGCAATGTGTTATAAAATTAATTCAATGAATTGTAAAGCAGAAAAGGGTTCACGTGTAAAGTTTCCTATTTAATATCATCACTGTTACTAATATATATACTAGCAGTTCAACCCAGTTTTACTCGGGTCCTATGTACTGTTCATAACTTGCCCTACGTATGACTACATTTTATGTAAGATTTCAAATGTTTAGACTAAAAATTGTCTCAGTAATTTCGTAGAGACTGCAGAAGTAATTTTTTATGACTTGGACCCCAATTTTGACTCCCTTAACATTTATTATTTTGGGCTCAAATCAAATTAAAGTTTGACCCATGTCCAAGTAACCTACATTTAAAATTTCAAGTGTTTAGACCCAAAATTGGCGGATGAGTTTGGTAGAGTTTTCAAAGGTCAAATCGTTGCTTTGACCCCTTGATAGCCAAATTTCTGGCCAAAAACCAATTAAAAAGATTTTCCCAAATCTCAATACTCCTTATGTCAAATCTCGAGACTCTAGGCCGAAAATTGACGGAGTTATTTGATAATAAATAAAGAAACCTATGCGTAACCCTTTTCTGCTTTACAGCTGTTCCGTTCTCACATCTATTTCCGCCTTACAATATTTCAATGTTTCTCTTTTTTAATGACATTCTTTGGTCCATTTTTTTTTTTTTTTTAAGAGATGATATTCTTGAAATATTAGACCTCCACTATTCCGGTCATATCAAACAGTAAGTTCATATTTACTGATTTTTATTGTGATTATCTTGAGAAATAAATGGATATACGAAGTTAAATAACAAACCAAATAAAACCTTTCATTTGTCCATTTTTGTTCATACGTCACACCAATACAACAGCCGGTTCCCTGCATTGCTATAGCCTTCTTATACTTTTCCATATCTGTTTACCAGCAATACTTCAAGCAAACTACCTTTCTCTAATATCTATTATGATAAAGTTGTATTCTTGTCTGTCTGTTCACAATTTGACTAATATGTACAAAATTTTAGTAGTTCGATGAGTTCTTGTGACTATTTTACGGGGTGGGTCATAGATTTGAGCTCAGTTGAGCACCTGTTATGAAAACAATGATAGAGCAGAGAAAGACTAGCGACTTCTCTTCTATAAGAAAGTGGTTGTAGATGAAATCCCCCACTAGATTTCAAAGTCGATTTTATACTCTGTTAGAGCAGGAAAGGTTGCTCTCAATGGCACCTCCACAGATGTGGCAACAGTACTCCTTAAGATGCATTTGACTCTTATGCAGGTAGATGAGTGTTCATATGCGATATTTGTTTTATATTTTAGCAAAACTTTCACCTGCCCTATAGTGGTTGTCATTGGGTCACTAAAAGTGACCTGTCAACCAGTCCTCTCGATCCTTTCCTGTTCTCCACATGTTTGACTGCTTCATTCAGTTTCAATTCTGTCTATTCTCTGATGTTGTCTTCCCATCTTTTCTTCTATCTTCCTCTCTTTCTTCCTCTTCTGACTGTTCCCTGGAGCAAGCCTCTCTCCTCTTGTTATGTAGCCAAACCATTTTAGTTTGTGCCTCCTGATTGGATGAAAAGATCTTCATAAGGACCAATGGCTTTCCTTATTCTGTTTTAACTTCATTTGTTATGTGATCTTTGTAAGAGATGCCAAGCAGTCTTTTGAAGCATCTCATTTCTGAGGCATGAATACTCTTCTCTAATTCTGCTGTAAGGGTCCATGTTTCACAAGCATACCGGAAAACTGAGTGGACAAGGGGAAACACATGAGTCTTATCTTTGAGTTGAGCTTGATTGCTAACAAACAGACGATAGCTAAATAATCGTTAACATTTCAAAAGTCAGTTAATAAATTTTAGGTGTCCTACTCTGCCAGAACATCAGGAACTTGAAAACAAAGTTGAAGATGAAATGGATTATGATAGCTATTTATTTCAAACTATAAATCTATTTTCTTTCAGCAATTCTAACGCATGTCATTGTGTATTATGTATTTTTTTAAATTTAAGTTGGAAATACATTTTTCATTCATACTTGGAAAAAAAAGAAGCCATTTTCATGTTTCTAGTTTTATTTAATGTATTTATATTGAACCAGCAATGTGGCTGAGTCTTATATATATATATATATATATAAAAAAGTAGTACTGATCTTACTATTGTTTTTGCAGGTTCAATCACGTTTTTTACGTTGTCTGTTCTCAGTCTCCAATGGGGTCAAACTTTCTACCCACGTCAAAAAATTCAAACTACACTCGTTGCTATTTGGGCATTAAGGTAGGTTGAGTTTTTTCTTTTTCTTTTTTTTTTCCCTTTTGCTTTTTGGTTTCTTTACTTATAATTTTTGTGACCTGATCAATCGTCAATGGATGAGGAAAACAAGAAATAAGTAAAAAAAAAATATATATATATACAGAAAATCCTAACCAATTTATTTATCTTGACCATCACTTATTTGAATCTCATTGTAACTTAAATAAAAAAAAATACATATCGATTTTTAATTTCTTCTTTCTATATAATAAAATAAAACTGGTTTCTTGCATTGCATCTAACAAATTGATATTTGATTCTTACTAGCCAAATTTCCGTTTTTGTTTCTTTCACCATGTTTTTTACATGAATGTGTTTCCCTTTATTTTTTGTAAAAAAAAAAATAAATAAATACCATGTTTTGGATGTAAATTTTTATTTTATTATTGGGTCATCAAGCCCAAGAGCCACTTTGGGATAAGGATTAATGAGATGGAGATAACTGTCAGCCGAAAGATGGGAGTATTAAATTTATCAGTAGTATGAGATGAGTTTGATTAATTGTGAGGTAATTTATGACTAACATTTGTTAACATTGGACTTGAATATGAAGATGTTGAAATCTGCAGGAAAGCACTCCTTCAATGTGTTCCACAGACAGAATCTTTAAAAAAAATATCTATTTTAATACATGAGGAATCAGTAGTTTAAATGCTCAAAAATTCCTTAAGTTTGAAGGATAACAAAATAATTTTTTTTTTTTTTTTGAGAACTTAATAATAAAAAGATCAAATGAAATATACTTATCAAGCAACCATGTTTAGGGCGCCATTTGTATTTTTTTCTGTAATAATTAGGCACGCTCAAATGTAAGGAGAAACATGTAGAGTCACACACACACACACATATATATATATATATATATATTGGTGAGGAAGATATGCTTAACCGCACCAACAACACTCGTCTTGTCTTCAACCGCCTTTACACCCGTCTATGATCCCGACATGAAATCACTTTGAGAAAGAAGATCAGGATCTACCATTCTTGTTGTACCATTCTCCTATATGGTTGTGAAAGGTGGCCTATGCGAGTCTTATCAGCACAAACTTGAGGTGTTTGATTATCAGTGCCTATGCCGCATCCTTCGTGTTCACTGACAGCATTTTGTCCCAAACACTGTGGTCCATACATGCTGCAAGACAACTTCTCCCACATCTATGCTGATTTGGTCATGCCCTTCATTGTTGACCAGGCGATGTTATCCGCAAGGCCATCGACCCGGCCCTGCTGCAAGGCTGGAAGAAACGTTGTGGTGGACAGATGAAGACTTGGATCAGGATGGTTAAACAAGAGTTGCTTTAAATATAACTAAGTAATTTTTAATTAAAGATAGAAATTAATTTTGAATGGACAGTTTAAAGGCTTACAAAATCATCTTCAAATTGTGCAAAATAACCATTTTTTTTTTGTGTGTGTAATCTATAAAACTGTCAGAAAAAGTCCAGAAATCATATTTACTGTATGGACAAGCAGTAGTGTTGAATATCGATTCTCAGTTAGGTAAAAGCTCAAATCAAAAGTTTCTTATAACCAATCACATGCACTTTCATTTCCAGAGTTTGCATTATAAGAATGCACACACAAGAGCTACTAAATACAGCGAGAACATTTACTTTCAATAAATACAAATTCATTATCATTGTTTTAACAAATTAATAAAAATTTTTGTATAGATGGACCTTGTCATTCTTTCTTCTCATGTGGTTTTTTTTCCCTTTACAACATTTATAAATTATCTTGAAGAATGTATATTTTCTAAAAGAAAGCTTTTGCCTTGAATTAAAATTTACCAGTTCGATTATTATGGTTAAGTACTGCTATTTTATAAAAAAAGAAGAAAAAAAAAAGAAACGTTATTTTTCAACCACATCAAAACGCTATCAACTTCTTTGTTCACAACATTAAAAAAAAATGTGTTAATGGCTTTAAAAATGCTGATACTTTTGGTACATGAATTCATTCAATTTTACGGAGAACTGAATAATAAAAAGAAGCTTGGTTTTGACACTTGAGCATTGCTGAGAAACATTAATTCAAGGCATAAACGACTTTGCATTCAACAATAAAAAAATATCTACCCATACATCTGTTTATATGCGTTTCTCATCTTACATTTTTATTAAAATCTCAAATGCAATACTTTAAAATAAAAATTAATTTTTGAAGAGTAATTCTTCAAAAATTTTGTAAATAAGAACATGTCAGATGATGTGTACATCAAGTATAATCCACTTGCAATAGTATACAAAGAAATAAAATGTAACACACACACGTTTATATTGATTCATTTTATCCGTGTGGTGTCCTGCCTAGTACAGACATTGACAGCTATGACTCTCCATCTATTTTTTTCTCTTGAGATATTAATGAATTCATTGTTGCTCAGCATTCAGAACTCCATTCACACTGTTCTCAAAAGTGTTTAATGTACAGTGGAACCCTGGAATACAGCATTAAAAATGAGTAACAAAATACAGTACAGTATATAATACCCATGTATATAATCAAATAACATTATAAATAATAATGTAAGGCAGGGCAAATACTGTAACCAGGGTCTGGAAAAACATATTCTACATCGTATCCTAGGGCCACCGTATCCCAGGAATCTACTGTATTGCCATGCAGTTGTACAGGCAGTAGGTTACATTTTATTTCTGTCCTAGCAGTGAACATACTGGTTAATCTGACATATTGTACCAAAAAGAATCTTTTATCGAGTACAATATACGAAACCATGAACAGAACTATTTCTGATTACTTTTGTATTATATCAGTCACCTGCCTGTTTTCCATGACCTCGCATTACCCTGATTGGCAGGGAGGGGGGGGGCTGAAATGAGTTCTCAACTTTGCCCAAGAGTCTCCCACAGACTAGCGGAGGGAAGGAGGCACCTTGTTAGTAGTGCTGTTCTGCCACCTTATATAGCACCTAATATTATCAAATGGTCACCCATCTGGTATTGATTAGGCTTATTGTTGCTTAACTTTGGTGATCTGGCCAGAACGGGTGTGTTATGTTGTATCTTGTGTATATAAATCTAATATGATGCATCACTCAAGCCTAACTAATAAGAAAACGACTTTAATGCAAAATTCGACTTTATTCTACGCTGACACTAATTTCAACACTTGTTTAACAATTTAATGGCTTTTTTGTGCAATTCAAAGTGCAATTCATATTAGTTTGCCATTGTTGCGATCGACTTGTGAAATGGCTGCAGATAAAGAAGTACTCTTTCATCCAGAAAGTGCACCGTGTCACAAGTTGCTTGTAATTATGGAAAAACTACATGAATTGCATTTAGAATTGTTTCCACACTATTCTCCAAATGTCGCCCAGCCCCCAGACCATAAAAGAATTCAACAGGAAAAGAGATTTGACTACAATGAACTAATTATTTTGGAAACGGAGTTGTATTTTTGGCCAAAGACAAATCATTCTACAAAAAAAGCATTGAATTATTAGAAGTGTTGGAATCAGTCTATCACCGTAGAAGTAGATTATGTCGGTGAATAGTCAAATTCTGCTTTCAACTTGTTTTAGTAATTAGGTTCAGGAATTATTGAGTGATGTGTTAATTAATTTTTGTTTTTTAAACATAACTCAATCTCAGAACTAAAGTATATTTTAGCATGCATTTTGTATTATTAAAGTATGCACGAAAAACGCTTTGGGTAAACAAACCTTGATAGACTTGAATTTAGTATGATAGAAAACTAACTACTCTGACTCAAAGTTGTCCAGAATTATTAAAGCTAACATGGTCTTTATTTTGTGAATAAGGACGTGTCACATGACGTAAACATGAAAATGTAAAAGGTTTCAGAAATGGCCTATTTGTTTGCATGGCAGTTTCTGAGTGAAAATATGACTTTTTTTTAACAGTTATTTAGTAATAATAAACAAAGAGATGTGTTATTTACCACTACTATTAGTTCTACTAATGAACATTACTGCTGATAGCAAAAATGGTTTCCATCTATAATAGACATTTGAAACAGAAAAGAAAGATGGACTCCCTGCGAAAAATATTTTGAATTAGATAAATTGTATTTGCAAAAAAATGAAACTGTTAAAATGTATTGTTTTTTAAGAAAATATATGAGTGCTCAACAAAATTTGGGGATATGTGCGGATGACACCACAGGAAAACAAATGAACACATATCTAAGGCAATGGTGGAAACTCTAGAGGAAAACCTCCAGTCTGTAGTGAAATGGGGACAAAAATGGATGGTAACATTCAATGCTGCTAAGACTAAGCGTCTTCCCTTTAATAATTACAAGAGACCTTCCCAACCACTTCTATGGCTGATGAGATGTTACTTGAAATTTCTTCATTCAAACTCCTTGCTTAACGTTCACAAGGAACATGAGCTGGAACAGATATATCGAGGGTATTGCCGCGGCTGCTGCGAGGAAGGTGGGCTCTTTCTACCGTGTTAGAAAGTTACTTATGCCTGAATGTATCATGTACCTCTACAAGGCCACAATTCGCCCATGTATGGAGTATTGTTGTCACATTTGGGCTGGTGCATCTGCTACTAGTCTCTCACTCCTAGACAGGGTTCAAAGGAGAGTCGCCAACCTGATCTTCAGCCTCTCTCCCACCGATGAAATGTATCTCTCTGTTGGTTTTACAAGTATTTTAATGGTATATGCTCCGAACTGCAAGCCCTTGTATCGCCTTAATATAAATACCTTGAAAAACTTGACAATCAGCAAAATCTCACCTCTATACAGTAGAGATCCCTAGATGTAAGAAGTCCTTCTACTCTAAGTTTCTTCCCCAGAACTGCTAGACTTTGGAATTCCCTTCCAGGTTCCTGCTTCCCCGACTGTACTGACATGCAAAAATTCAAGTATAATGTAAACAGACATCTTGCTGCTCAACTCCCTACATAGTATCCCTGCAATTATGTCCCAGATAGTAGCCCACGACATCAAAGTGTCACCAAACCTTGTTTGGGGTGTAAAGGCAATAAAAGAAAAACGGAAAATAACTATGTAGAATACATCGAGGTTTAAATTCAAGACTTTGATTTTTCTTTATATAGTAGATGTCCTGATGAACTAAGAATTTGAGAAATGTTTAATCCTTTTCTCAAAAATTTTTTATTTACAAGATTGAGCTTAATCTGAAAAGTATGTTGTATAATTTTTGCAGGCTTGGCTCTTACCTCTCTTTCCGAATCATGGCATCAGGATCCGACCCTCGGTTTAACAGAGTTCGTGATAAACCATTGAAATTTTTTATCTATTGGACAATTCAAGGTAAGTTCAGATATTTTATTCTGAAAATACTAGTTGCAATATCCGTCTCTAGAGGGGTACATAATAATACAATACACTTGGGACTTTTTGAAATCCAACACCAAAAACTATTTCAAAGCAACTAAAAAGATTGAAAACTGCATGAAAATAAATATTACAAGCGAGATCTGTGGAGATTTCACAGTTGTATTGCTTATTGTACATTGCTGGCGTGCTTAGAAATACTTCCATTCTATGGACATTCAGTGATATTATTCTGCTACTTTTGTTCAAAGTGATGCTTACCTATGCACTCTGGTTACTGTACTTTCAAGATATAATTGCATGTAAGGGTTTTTCTTTAAAAGCCCTTGTAGGAGTTTGTGACATATTTCCATTCTATGGACGTCTAGCATGAATGTAAACCTACATTTATCATACCATCTTTGGACAGAACAAATACTGCACTTTGATTTTAACCAAAAAATCAAAACAATTAATTACTTTTTTCACATTCCATTTTCGGTAATCGGACAATTTCATCTTTTAAAAAATGGGTGGAGGATGATGACATGCAAACATGAAATTGCCTGAATTTTTTTTTCGATGAGGATTAATAATTTGTATCATTTGAATTATTGTTGTCATCTTGAGTGTTATTCTCACAACATTTTGGTTGATGTAATCTGACTCGTGGCATAACGGATAGAATGCTAAGTAAAAATTCAGACGAGTCGCACAACAAAGTTCACTATACACAGGTTGTATCAAGAAATCCAACGAGTCGCACAATGTTCACTGCACATAGGTCTGAACCCTTCTGCCCACTCCCACTAGCAACCTGCTTTTATGGTGCCCAGGCACACCTCAAAATCATGTATGAGACGTGATTTTTCGAGAACTGTGCGAGACCGGGGGTATTAAGAAACCATGGTTGCCATCTTGGATCTTTTTGTTTTTCCTTCTCAGCCCACAGGACACACAGACACAAGCACATTTTTGCGATAAGTGTTCTCTATTTTCCCCACACACCCATGAACAAGTATTGATTTTATTTGTTATATCTGAAGAGAAATGATGTTGGTGAGGACAATAGTCCAGAGAGAAATGATCTGTTTTACTCTTTATTCTTTTCATCTTATTCATTCCTTTCTACTTGATACCATGATAAATGCAGAACGCACATACTTCACTTTTATTACATAGTTTTTCAACTGTTTTGTAATTGCAAATGTGTCATTTACCAATCGATATTTCTTGCTAAAATTGACACTTTTTTTTATTTGTTAGGGATTTGGGTTTTTGTCACTTTGCTGCCAACTTTTATTTTGAACGCTGCAAAAAAAGACAAGCCATACAACATCAAAGATTATCTGGGTTGGACATTTTGGATAATCGGTTTCCTCTTTGAATCCATAGCAGACTATCAAAAATTACAATTTCGAAATAATCCCTCAAATAAGGTAAGTTTTCTGAATCTATTGAGTTTTTCTTTGCTCTCAGATTAAGGTTGGATAAAAAGTTTGAAATAGAAAAAAAAACAGCAGAACTATTTTGGCTATACATCAATACTTAGTATCAGTTTTAATTTTTCCAATAAGTAGATATTCATAAAATTCATATTTTCCACTAAAATGCACTGCTGATATAAGTAGAAAAAATATTACATTATATATTTTTTTTTTCACCATAAAACACTACCTAAACAAATACTTTATTAAAAAACAAAACAAAACTAGAACAATTTCCTATCGGGTGGCCAAAGCTGCTGATGGTGTCAAGGTTGACAGTACTGTTATAGCCACCGAAACTGGTAACACTTATGGTTGGTGATTGATGATACAGAATATAGCATGTGCTATCATTGTATGAAGACGATACACATTCTGTAACTGTATCTGTCTCACGACTGACGC
>NC_136493.1:144256060-144258560 GCF_053919585.1 Euprymna scolopes | reverse complement strand
TACTCTCTCGCGAGTCTTTCATCTTTCCCTTGCGTTGGTGCAGGTAATCCATAGCTTGCCAATGGTTGACCGCACATAAGGAGAACTTTTTCTTCAATTAGACAAAGAGTTTTATTGTAGATGTCCTCATTAAAATCTGCTTCTGGATTGTTAACTTCTTGCCTGTATCTGTGAAGAATGTCTTCAGATATTACATCACGAAAAGCCATCCAGATCTCAAGAGGATTTCTTGGCTCACAGGCTGTTAAAATTATCACAAATAGGCTTCGCAAATTTGAAGGTGATTGAGTGGCACTTGCCTCTCCTACTGCTTGATGCAAGTGATGGTCATTTTCTAGAAGGCCTCGAGCAAGGCACGCTGCTCTGTATGTTTCAAACACCTGACCATTGTATGCTCGCAAATTTTGAAATGAAGTTGGACCAGCAACCTCATTGAGCAACAGGCGTAAGAAATAACACTCCCCTGCTTTTGGACTAATCGTGTAGATTCTCCCAATGCATGGTGCCTTCCATACATCATCATTTTCAGTACCTTCAACTTGTACCCCACGCATTCTTCTCATCCATTTCTTTGTCGATTTGTTCCAAGTGTAAAACTCAGGGACTTCTACGTATTTGAGACCCCTTGCAAAGTCATCCTCATGGCAGAGTTGAAAAAATGCTGTCAAAGTTGTGGCAGGCGGTGGACCTTGGGCTCGTTCCAGAGCAGTATCAGCTGAGAACATGACATGCTGCCCATTTTCAAGATGAACAGAAAGTTGTACAATTGGGGGGAAATGTTCATGGATGGGATGTTCCAATATCCTCCAGGCCGCCTCTGAACTGCCGACATACCTTGCATTCTGGAACTGCTGGATCTCATCCACAATGTGACTTTGTACTTGGCCTTGTTGGTTAGCTGCTCCATCAGTTCTTTGTAGTTCAAACACTGCTTGATCACATCCTTTATTCACGTATTTGAGGACATATTTGATGCTTTGGATCGAGCTGCAAATTTCTACGTTAATGTGAGCGTTGAACTGCTGAAGGAGGACCTTGTTGTACGGAACAATCCACTGGTTTGTTATTTCTTGATTAACATACCGACCATTTCTCTTCATCCTTATTGTACCAGTCTGGCCTCCATCTTCTGGTTTTCTTCGCCTGTACTTGGGGTAAGAGTCTTGGCCTTGCTCGGTACACTGAAGAAATTCTTTTGGGTATTTTTTGGAACATTTGTTGTCAATCGTACATGGACACTTTGGATTAAATGGTCCACAAGGTCCATGCACCATATGTGCCATCACTTTAGCATGAAGATCAGGATCTTCCTCTTTGTCAGGGATCTCTGCAGATATGCAGAGATCCATTTTTTCTGGTAGAAGTTTGTCCTCTGGGGCCTGCCAGGTGAGGATGTGTGCATGCGGCAGTCCTCTTTTTTGATATTCAATACTGTACAGGAAAGCCCTCAACCTGCCAAATCCTCCCTTTTTAATAAATTCAAGTAACTTTTTTAGCTTCTGCCTGAAAACCCTGGCAACAATATCTGGACGATCCTGAGGGTCTTGCCCTTGAAGACAATTTTCTGTAATTTCTGTCCACTTTGGATTTGTTGTGAACGTGATGAAGAGGTCGGCTTGGCCCATTCGCCGAACATATGCCATGGCATCACTTTGACGCTCAAACATGTATCGAGGGCCTCCTGTATAAGTTGCCGGAAGAACAACTCGTTGACCAAACTGTTCTGGATTCCCATCCTCCCTAAGAATTGAATCTCTCAAGTTGCTATAATTGTCAGCTCTCAGGGTCTGTTACTCACGCCTCAGGAACTGTAAACGTTCTGTTTCAATCTTGCAGTACACATCCACCAGCCATTGTTGAAATAGCCTTCGGTACCAGAGAAAATAGTTTCCAGGCCGAGTCATTAAATGGTACGAATAAAATTGCTGTTGGGTAACTTTTCGCCCATTGGATGCCTTCATGTAGATGTTGTAAGATGGAGAACCATAGGGGTACATTAACGGGTACATTAAAGTATCGTAGAGGGGATGTAGTTCGGAGATCCATTTTAATGTATCATTTCTAAAACGCAAGACAATATCCCGGTTAGCTGTTGGTTCATTCTCCATTAATATTCCAATCTCATACGTTGTTGTTGGAGCATTGAATCGCCGTGGATGCTCTTCTTGCGGCCTTCGGTCTTCCCTTATGACAACTTTATGTTCTACCAAGTGTTCTTCTTCAATCCTCTCCTTTGTTGTTTTCAGCTGACAAATGAAGCTGTTGTTCTCATGTAAAAATTCAGTCAGACTTTGGAGAATGTCTCTATTGAGTCTACTGTCACGTCCCCGATTATGTAGTTCCTCTTCCAGACTATCCAAGAAGTAGACTTGAATAAACTTTGCTGTTTCATCTTCAGGTGGTAAAAGACTCCCAATCTGGTGGCAAACCTGGCCTCGAATTCTAAAAGAAGGATTCCACCCATGTACTGCCACAATTTTGTGACCAAATGATGTCATTG
>NC_136493.1:144155532-144255960 GCF_053919585.1 Euprymna scolopes | reverse complement strand
TGAACCTGATTTAAACTTGTTTTTTTTTTTTTTTTTCCTACTAGGGTAAATTCATCCGTAGTGGACTCTGGAGTATCTCCAGGCACCCCAATTATTTTGGTGAGATTCTACTTTGGTTTGGGTTATTCCTAACTGCTTCCAGCGTGATGGAAGGTGCAGAATATCTGAGCATTTTATCTCCAGCTTTTGTGGCTTTCCTGTTAATCAAAGTCTCTGGAATTCCTTTATTAGAGAAGTCGTCTTTCAGGAAATGGGGTACCAGTCCTGCATATGTGGACTATGTGCAGTCCACATCCATCCTCATACCATTCATCTGGTAAATGGTATTTTTGACAAAATTCCCAAAATGAACTTACAAAGTTGTTGCTGTTAACTTCTCCATGAAAAAAAAAAGACCCTTAAGAACAATTTTACACCTTCACGGTGAAAGGGTATGAATTAAAGATGTTTTTTTTTGTTTTTTGTTTTTTATTTAACTTTTTATTTTACGGTTTTTCAAATTTTGATCCTTTTAATTTGATTTTTGTTCAAAACGGGTTATTTTCATTGGGAAATTCACACTGGTTATTGTTTTGGTTTTAGATGGAAAAAAAAAATCTGGAAAATACTTCACATTTGTCTGATAAGAATATATAAACAAAGAAATCCCAACTCCAAGAATCTTTTTTTTTTGCGGTAAATGGAGAATTGAATTACATTTTCTTTTTATTTGAATTCTTTTAAGATCTATTAGTTTTAAGATCCATTATTCCAGCTATATGTAATTTGGGAATAACGAAATGTCTTGGAGGAAGGAAGTAGTTATGTGAATGTACTACGTTGTTTGAACTACAGAAATTGTGCTTTCAATAACTTAGATATGAAAGTGGTTCAGTGATTATAAGCATGGGCTTGTTGTTCTGTGATAGCTACGGCATCACTTTTGCTATTGGGAAAGATAAGAATCTATTTATAAACCCTCCAGCTATGGATGAAATAGTAAGGCAGACTAGACTCTCAAGACTTGGCTGTGCAACTAGCATAGGAGAAGGAAAACTAAAAAAAAAATGTTTGTTCTCTGTTCATTGTTTTCAGCCTTTTATTCCTTGCTATTGGGTTCAAGCATTGCCAATTCATGGCAGATGCGGTTGGAGATTATATAACCCTTGTTTCACTTTATGAATTCTTCTCAGCCCTCTTATGAGGTTCTTCATCTTGCAAGTGACAATCATTGCATCTCATTAACCCTTATCCTCTAATTACATTTGATCCTTGATAAGGGGTTAGAATAATAATAATACTAATAATAAAAAAAATAATAAAAATGCTCCCCTTTAAGGTGACTGCATGGGAAATCTATTGTCTCACGACTGAAAGGACTTTTGTTTGTTTGTTTCTTTTTTTACTTAAATACTCAAACTTCCCTTTAAACCTGCCAGTTTTTATTTTCTTTAAGTTTTTGTAAGAGGTGCTCCCCTCCCTCAACTTCTTCAGTGTATTTTATGTATTGTTCCCCCTTAACAAGATCATATATAATAATATTTTTAAAAATAAATATTAGCAATTATTTTTACACTATTGTTTCATGTTTATGCAATCATCAGTGTAGGAAGTGATAATTACTGCCATTCAGAAGATTCGAACCCTGTTACAAAGTCACCATAGGCTGGTATTCTACCTCCCGTCTATCAGAAATTAACACGGAGATTGAGGAAAATTAAATGAATGAATACCAAATCAGCAGGTATAAACAGTAAACAGGTAGAGAGTTAGCCTGACAATTTCTTATGGGAATGAAACCATAAATATATTTTCATATCTTATATATAAATGGTAGCTTCCTTCAGTCTTGACAGACTATGGATACCCACTGTAGGGATGCCTGCGCATGAAATGTTTTATGACAAGAATTGTGAAATCTCCAACCACACCTCTCCTGAGTCGACATTGTTAAATACCAGTGACAAGTGGAGATTCAGGATGACTGGAAACAATGCCGAGATAAACAGAGAGCACATACAGTGCCTAGAATTCTCAAATAGACACCCATCTGGTACTAGCCAGGATAATCACGTTGACACACCAGTTTTCATCAGATCACCATAGTTAAGCATATATAATGTGTGTGTGTGTGTGTGTATATGATGATAATTGCAATGTCTTGTCAGACGAGTGCCACTCCCTTAGACACTTAAAGTCCATGAGTCCAAATGCCTGAGGGAGTATCTATACAAAGATGCTGTTACAGAGTCTTAGCTTTGTACGACAGCTAAGTCTCTCTGTCAGTTCAAAATGTTGAGATCCAGCAACAAGCAAGAGCAAGATAGTCAACAACAAATTAAACTGCAGACCAGCTTAATGCGGGTACTTGTCTTCCGCTTTATGGTTTTCTAAATCAGAGATTTGCTTCTCCTAGAAAAGTTGCCTTCACCATGGCTTACGGGAGCCCTCTCCACCCCAACACATATATACATACACACAAATATACACAGTGCTAGTTGGCCGTTGACCCCGACAAAGAGTTCATTCACCCTTTGGAAGGTCTTGTTTTTAATCCTTCAGGGAGACTAGCCACCCTCCTCACCAAACAAGTCTAGTGAGGGAACCAGTTTAGTCGCCGGTGACCCGACCATGAGGCAGGTAGTACTGGCTTACATGGTACCAGTAGCATATGACATGGCCTGTGTGTGTGTGTGTGTGTATATATATATATATACACACACATACACCAGTAATTAAGTATTATTTATTGATATGTTTCATCTTTTGAAGATTCATCAGTATAAATTTAATGAACTGGCTTACATCTCAGTGGGTTTGAACCAACAATTCTGGGTTTTATAACCACATGTTGTTAACCCCTTGGCCAGCGAGTCAGCTGCAATGCAATTACAGCTTTTAATACAAGTCCGTAATGTTTCAGGTGTTCAACAAAGAGAAGGGAATTCTAGCAGGCTGGTTTTATCTTTTAAAAACTCGCTAGTATAGATTTAACAAACTGTCCTACCTACCAACAGGGTCAAACCAACAATCCTATGGTTTGTGTGTGTGTGTGTGTATATATATATATATATATATATATATATATATATATATGAATTTTTAGTTTACAGTAACATACATTTTCCATAAAAAAAAACAAAAAGTAATGCTTAGCTAGTGTTCGTACACACTGTTTTCTAGATATATTACCAAAATATTCATATAAAAGTATGTCAGTAATTTTTTATGATTTTCATATATAAATAATTTCTGATCTAAAAAAAAAACTGTTCACTTTTTATTATAATAGATTTTTTTCTGAATTCATTTCAGATGAGGTAAGTCTGACTTGCTATTTGCTTTCCCTCACTACTTGAAATTGGTTTTCTCTGGCAAAACACTTTTTTACTTGCTAACTTTTGTGTGACAATAAGAAAGTACATTATATATATATATATATATATATATATATAAAATTACTCATTTGTCTTTTGGGGGAATACTTTTGGGTTTTTGTAATTTGTGTGTGCTACTGGTTAAAATGGGGACAATTGGTAGAATTTAAATCTTATATTAAATTATTTTTTTACATCAGAAATGTATTTTGTTTTTCTTTTTTGTTTTGTTTTTTTTCTAAGTAGGAAGGGCATTCCAAAAAGTAATGCTTCCTATTTTTTTTATTCCACCCAAATGGATCAGAAGAGATTGTAAATTGCATTGCTATGATGACTAAACTTATGCATTTATGATCTGAAAGATTCATCTCTTTTGTTGCAGATATTGATGGTGTCAGAGACTAAGAAAGCAATCCCTGTAACGGATGTGAGTCAGAAACATGCGTCATTAAATTCCTGGCAAAAGTGCATTGAGAATGATGGTGACTAGAACATCCGATTCGCTGTCAATTCCCATCATGTTCACACACTCTTCAATTTTTTTTAGTTAAAAAAAATAGGAGGCTTTACTTTTGGGATCACTCTCTTATGACAAAGTGTATTTCTTTATCTCATATCAGTTGCTAGTTGTGTTAAAAAATATCTGTATGGAAATTTAAAAAAAAAAAAACTACCATCTTATTAAAAAATTAAAGATACAGGTCACACGTGATTTAACAATTAAGTTTCATCAACATAAATTTAGCTTTTTAAGAACTTATAATTGACTAGCATGGATACCCGGCATTGCCTGTGTGGACATGAAGTTCGGTTTGGCACAGCTACTATATACTAAGGATATTGAGCACTTTCATTGATACCCTTATTAAAGAATGGAACAACCTCCCCACCAGATATTTTGGCAGAAGGGATACAAGACGTAGCTATTCTCCAGATATTGAGCACTTTTTCTTGCCCGTGCACTGGAATCCCTCCCCTAAGAAAATAAAAGTAAATGAATCAAAACTATTTTTCTTTCAGTCAAAATAGCAGCGAGTGCCCGTGCGACTGAAAAAAAAATGAGCTGTAGCAGTTGGTTTCGCCCACAACTGCTTATGACGCTGCAAAATAATGGTTTTAAACATAGTTTTAGCTTGATATGCATGCGTGATTTGTGAAAAACGAGACGTGAAAACTAACCTCTCTTTTTCCAAAAAATGGTCCAGTTAACCACCACAGAATTAATCTTTTTTTCAATTTTCACATATTATTCATCCGAGGTATTGCTATTTCAGATGGTACTGGTTTAAACTTGGTTGAATGCAGCTGACAAGAGTTTTTAGTAAACATACAAACATACAGACAGGTCTCTTTTTAATGGATCTGAATTAAACTTGTTATAAATAATTTAGAAATAATATCCCTTAGTGTTTTGCTTGATATTTGTATTTACTCAATTTTTTTTTTGTAAATTTACTTTCAGCTATTTGTAAGTACCCTATATCTTTCTAGTTAAAAATCAGGGAGACCAATGCCAATAGTAGAAATGTGTAATTGAAATACACAATTAACGAAAGAAAGTATAAGACATGAGTTGGAAAATAGTGACAGAGATGTAAAACATTGGCTGACATGAACGACTATAGTGAGTATTCTGGGTTCATATAACATAATTTGTCAAAACATTTAAAAAAAAAAAAATAGGTACAGCAATGTATGGAAAATGCTATTATGAAAAATACTACCATCTACGGCAACACTTCAAAGGCCGTAAATGACCAAGTTCTCTCTTCTCTGATCTTGATCATGTGATGCAATGGGGAAAAAAGTGGCTGGTTAATTTTAATGCATCTAAAACCAAGCTTCTTTCTTTACATCATCAACACTCTCCTCTATCTCCTTTGACATCAATTGAAATCAATGGCTCTCGTCTTGAGGAGGTTCCAAGTTTTGACAAGTTTCTGGGCTTGACCTTTACTCTTGATCTGAAATGGAACATGTACGTCAAACCTGTTGCCAAGATTGCTGGAAAAATGGTGGAATCCTTCTACCATTCCAGTTGCAATTCTCTACCTCTATAAGAGCCAAGTATGTTCAAGGATGGAGTACTGTTGCCACATCTGGGCAGGAGCTGCTAAAAAAAAGCTTATTCTGCCTTGACAGAGTACAAAATAGACTTTGTAGCCTAGATGACTATTGAGTTGCTGGGCATTGTTGCCAAACATTGGTGGAGAATGTGGCTGTCGGTAGTACATATGTGTGGCAGTAGGATTCAGCTTCAAGAAAACCTTCAAATAGTTGTGTGAGATTTTTCACAATTTTACCAACATATGTACATATAGACATATAGTGGAATCTCTACATACAAAATTAAATTGGTTCTGACTTGGCTTTCACATCTTGAAATTTTCTTATCCTGAAAGGAGTTTTACATGTAAATCATCTAATCTGGTCAAAGCCCTATGAAACCACTCCTTAAATTTTATAACGGGAAAAACTAGAATGAAATAAGAGTCAAATAGAACCTAACCTACCCGTTAATGCGTGCAAGTGAAGTAAATATTAGATTATAATACAATTAATTTTTTTATACGAAAATGTGGAACCTTACCTTTCAAATGAGACAATGTTCAGACTTTACAAAACAATTAATTTTTACTTTTTCAGTTTCTAATTTTCATCCTTCAATTTTTTTTTTTTTGATTTTCACTTTGGCTTACTAAAGTCCTCTTTGATAAGAAATGATCCAAAAAAGCTTATTGTTCCTGAAATGACTCTGGCAAATTTCATTAAACTGTGCAAATCTTTTTCTTTTCTCTGAATTCTGCCAGTTCATGATGCAAAGCATTTCCTTGATTTCTGCGATTTGTCATATTGCTGTATAGCAGGGGGTTTCATATTGGATATCATATCTCAAGAGATGACAGGGACGTATAACACATACATGTAATACAAGATTGATGATGATGAGAGAGATGATGAGAGATGGGAATTCATTACTGAAGGAATGTGTAATACTGTTCTTTTACATCAGAGGGGAGAATCATTACTTATGATGGTGGAGGGGGACACATTACTTGGAAGGGGGTTACATAAAGTTCATCTTAAGATGATTAACACATTACCTTCAATGTTGAATGATGACACGAAGACAAACAGTTACAAAAATCGATGATGTTCTTTATTTCATTTGACCAGTTGAATGATTTGACGTCAGGAATTCAAATTCGGAATCTTCATAGTTTAATGTTTTTTCCTTCGCTTCCAAAGCAGATTAGCCTTGTCAGTTGCTGTGCAAGAAACCTCATGGTTGTTTGATAGTGGGGGAATCGTTGACTGCCCATTATCTACTACACTGTTGTAGATTTTCGAAAAATCACGGGTTCCTAATTTCTGTGCTTCGATGCGCTTTCTGGTGGTTTCAGTGTAATCTGTCTTAGCTCTCGCTATTACTCTCTTACAATTATTTCTGTCTTCTATATACTTCTGTCTGTTTGAACTGGACTTATGTCGGTTGAATCTGCGGAATGCATGCTGCCTTTGAGCAATGGCAGCTGCACAAGCAAAAGTAAACCATTGGGGAGAGTGGGGCTTGTATAGAATTTCCGTGTGCGAACATGTGGCGCAACTGCAGTTTTGAACCATTCAGTGGTCTCATTTGCTGGAAGAGAAGAGATATTTCGCCATGGTCATCTCTGATGAGTTTCCTGATGGCTTCCCAGTCAGCCTTTTTGTAATACCTCATTGAGTAGTGGGTCTTCAGTTTTAGGGTGAGTTCTACCATTATCACAGCATGATCAGCATTCCTGAGTGGGCTGTGGGCATTTGTTGTACAATCGTCGGGAACTGTTGTCAGAAATAGATCAAGAAGTGAGGCATGTTGATCTTGCTGGTCTGGGAAATGTGTCGGGAATGTAACCGTCTGAGATAAGGAATGGGATATAGAGAAGCTATGGGTTATGCTACCAGCTACGTCTGTGTAATTAGAGAATCCAAGCCAGTTACTGTGGTGGACATTGAAGTCACCAAATACATGTACTTGTGCGCTAGTATCGAGGGAGAGTGCTATATCTATGCTGTCAGAGACTTTGTTCATTCATTCATATTTGTTCATTTTACTACAGTCTTGGTTTGAGGGAGAGCGGTAGAGAAAATACAATTAGCTAATATGATGTTGCATATTTAGTCTGAAGCACATAAAGGCCTGGTCGTCTGATTCTAGTTTTATTTCTCTAGTCAGGGGAAGGGTGTTACGAATAAAGACTCCAAGCTCATGCATGTGTCTGTCAGAGTCCTTATGGCAGAGTGAGAGATAACCAGGCATGTTAGAGGGAATGGAGGAGTGAAGGTTAGTTTCGCTTAATGCTAAGATATCCGGGGTGTTTACAAGGAGACACTTTTCTGTTACCCACTCGCCCACGACGACAGAGTAACTTATCAGGATTTTTTTGCACCTTCGCTTCAAGGTTCCGTGTTCGATCCTACCTAACTTCCTTCACCATGCCCGGCACCCACGTTTTTTTTTTTTTTTTTCCATCATGTTTGCTGGTTTTTTTTTTTGTTTTTTTTTTTCTGATTTTTTTTAAAGAAGTTTAATATCGTTTTTTTTTTATTTTACTTCGCCCATTTTGTTTTGACCCCCACCCCCCACACAACCACCTCCAAACACCCGGGCATCCCCGTTAGTCAACTATAATATAAATCTTATCTGTCTGTTTAAATGTTTGTATGTCTGCCTAAAACTTTCGACAGAGGTGACCGATTTCCATGAGATCGGTATCGTTTTTAAGCTTGACCCTTCTGACGACAAATATCAAAAAATTGGCTAAAAACATTAATTCCTTCAACCTCAACTGGGCACTTTTCTACATGGAGGGGACTTTTTTCACTATTTTCGAAAGTCATCCCCTCTTTTCAATTGACTAGCTTTAATTTAACCCTTTCTGTAAATGTCAGTTGGGTTTTGGGTATGTGTGTGGACATAAATTGCAGGGATACTATGTAGGGAGTTGAGCAGCAAGATGTCTGTTTACATTACACTTGAACTGCATGTCAGTACAGTCTGAAAAACAAGAACCCGGAATGAAGTTCCATAGTCTAGCAGTTCTGAGGAAGAAACTATTAGAGTAGAAGGCTTCCTTACATCTAGAGATTTCTATTGTGTAACGGTGGGATTTTGCTGTTTGTCGGGGGGGGGGGTACAAGGGCTTGTAGTTCATTAGAGCATCCACCATTAAAATACTTGTAGAACAGCAGAGAGATGCAACATTTTGTTTATAGGACAGAAGTTGGAAAAGAGTCAAGGCGTATAAAAAAAATATATATACTGATTTAATTTTTTGTTGTTTTTGTGAATATAAGCCAAATAACTGTAATGTCATCGTTGAGTTTTCAAGGTTTGCACTGGAAATCTTAGTCAAGACACATTCCTATTGCAAATGTGTGCAATGAAGCTGAGAGTTAGAAAAAAAAAAAAATTTAAATAAAAAGCATTCATTGGTTGTTGAAAAAAAAAAAAACACAAAAAGCAAAGTTTATTTGTCAGTTGACACAACTGAAAAACTTTATTACAATTCAGGTCTTTTTTGAAAAAAATGTCCATATAAATTTTTTTTTGAGGGGAGGGGGGGATTTAGACGTTTCATTTATTTTTCTTTTTGTCTGAAACTTTTTTTTTTTTTTTTTTTTTTTTCGTTATGGACAGATAAAAATTACTTTTGGCTTTACAAGAATTCAATTCGTTTCAGGTGCTCAAATTAAAATGGGAAGCGAATAAAATTTTGCTTTTGATATTTGATTTCTTCCCTCCCTGGAAAATATGGGCCATCAGGTCTTTTTTGAGGTGCAGAGACTTTAATTTTTTATCATCCACCAACAATCTTATGTTGGGAGGTGGGAGACAAAAGAATTTGATTTATAACTTAAACGAATAAAATATGTTTTCAAAACAAAATGGAGAAAAATGGAGCAGAATAATAACCAAAGACCGAATTCACAGAAAATGGGATTTTTTGACAGCCTCCTTCACAAGTGTATTTTGTTAAGGGTTTATAAGATATTAAAACAAACTTATAAAAAAGTACATAGCGATAGCAGGACTGCACACGTATTTATTAATAAAAGTTGAATCAACAAGAGTTGTTGACAAAAAAAAAATAGTTACAAACACACATACGCAGTTAAAATCTATTTTGGATTGTTCAAACTATTTTCTTCATTTCAGCTGAGGTAATCTCAAACTTGGGAACCGATATGGAATTTCAAAACAAACTGCGAGTATTGGTCGTTTTGTTTTATGGCATATCAACCCTTTTTTGGGGGGTTATTTGAAGCCAAATCCAGTAATTTTGGAAAATGTTTTTATATTTAAGTTCTTTATATCTTCAAATATTGATTTATGAGGTTTGGTTGTTTTGTACAGGGAAAATTGTTTTTGATTTTTGCAAAAAACTCAATCATATTCTGCAATCTAGTAGCATGAGGTGCAAATAGATTATGCTCAATCCCATCAGCCATGACCCACATACAAGTGTATATTGTTATTCTTACCTGCAGGAGGCTGTCATCACTTAAAAGTTCTAATCCTAAAGCAGAAGTTCACCTTTTCTGGATTTAAAAAAAAAAAAAATTCCCATCACTGATACACCCGAAGAAGGTTATTTCAGATAAAATGAATGCGCGAAGCAAAGATGGAATTAATCGTCGAAATAATCCAAATTACCAATCCTCATTAAAAAGATTCTGAAACATAACAGTCAATGTAAAATTTCAAAAGTGATTAATTTCATTGGATGAAAAATTTTTTTGCATTTTCAGGAATGCACTTGCATCTACCCTCCCCCCCATTATAATACTGCGACAAATGTAATACAGTGCTTATTAAGATATAGTCGACAAATAGATTTAAAATATATCGTTTTAAGTAAAAACAATATTATGTACTTAATTGTCATGTAGAAAATAGTAATATATCCAAAAATTATGAAAATTCATCAAGTAGAACAACTGCTAATCTGTTTTTAGTGAAAAAAAAAATCTATCATTATAGGGAACAAATATTGCATGTCAGTTATATCCCCTATGTTTGGCTTCCTACCGCCTACTTTATAAAAGAAAATGTGAAAAAAAAAATTACTTTCACTAGAAATAACGTTCTATTCGATTTTTCATAATTTTTGGATATATTACTATTTCCAGCATGACAATGAAGTACATAATATTGTTTACGCTTAAAAAGGCATATTTAAAAAATCATTCTGTCAACTCAATCTTAACAAGCATCAGTACTACTTTTGTATTTGAAATGAAAAAAACCCTCATTTTTAACAATTGTTTAAGTAAGTTATATTTTAGCAAAAACAGTTTAGTAAAATTTTACTATTGATTTTTGTTTAAATTTTTAATTTATATATGAAAAAAAAAACCCAAAAAACTAAGGGTTCATAAAATGTCAGCGATTTTATAAAAGGGGTCAACAATAAAAAAAAAAAAAAAAAAAAATTTATTGATAAGGAGGGGGGGGTAATATCTTATTTAGTATGCTGAAAAAAAAAAGTTACAAAGGAAGATTTAAAAAATTCCAACATTAAAAAAAAAAAAAACAAGTATAAAGTTTTAGTACAAACATATCTGGAAATAATAGTAATGGGACGATTCCAATATTTTGATTCAGATTCTTTTTAAATCTCTAATATTCAAGTAAAGAATTTTTTTTGTTTTTTCAAAATAAATTGTTGTAAAAACTTATGTAACATATTTTTGTAAAAGTAAGAAATACATTTGTGGGGAATGGAGGTGACCTATAGATTTTAGTTTTACTGGGAGATTAAAAATCAATAAATATTGATCATTAGCTACCAACAATGGAAAATTAAGTTTTAAACAAAAAAAAAAAAAAAATTTTTTTAAATCATTTTTGACATTGGAAACTTGGCACAGACTTTTTGATTTCAACTCCAAAAAGTTATAATTTTTCTGATTAATTGTCATAATGCTATAAAACAGTAATAAAGAAGTTCTAAATCTTCGGAAAAAAACCCTCAAAATTTTGGATTTTGTGACTTTTCTTCCTATAAGTAACTAGCTGAACCTACCCAGCAGAGCCCAGGTTTCATTAACGTTATTTTAGTTTAAAGTTTTTACTTAAAAAAAAAAAATATTATGTATCTCACAAAACAAATACTCTTAATAAGTTAAAATAGAAATTATCTCCCTTACATTTTGAACATTTCAGGTAGTTATTTAAAATTGTCTCCATTGTAATAACCTTCCTTGGTGGAATAATTATTTTGAGGGGGGGGGGAATTGCTAGTTAAAAATCAAATATCGATTTGTCAGATGCATTACTATGTAGGCGCAACATCTATTAGAAGATTACAACATCACCTGATTATCCAGATTAGTTGTGTATAAAAATGTTCACGTCTAAACACTTGGCAGTATGTAACTTACAAATTAAATTGAAAAGACAACAAAAAATTATTAAATGCTCACAATTTTGTTTTTATCATCTGTAAAAACAAACTTTGTTGTGTAAATACTTAAATTTTATATCATTTATTTCATAAATGAAAGAAAAAAAAAGGGATTTTTATTTTTAAATCAAGACAAGTTGGGAGAATAATGCTATCAATAAAGACATGGATATTTTTCATAAACATGAACGTTCTTATTTACTTGCCTCCCCATGAAAGTATTTTTTAATGTGGATGAGGGAATGGTGCTCCCTAAAATGGGGTACTCTAGATTGAGACAGAAAATGAAAATTACATGCATTACATTTTTTATAGTAAAATTTTTATTAAAATAAAAAAAAAACTTTTTAAGTTTTTATAGAAGGTATGCTTAAAAAAAGAAATTTGTTTATTTTGAATAATAATTTGTAACATCCAATTATTTAACGAAAATAAGATTAAAAGGAACTGCAAAATGAGTGGGGTAAGATTCATTTTTTGTTTGTTAATATTAATTAGTTCAATGAAAAAAATGTCCTTCATTTTAACTAGTTTCTTTATTCTCTAAAATGGTGGAAACTAACTTTTGAAAGTGTGTGTGTGTGGGGGGGGGGTACAACCAGGATGGGATAGTACTCTTTTCAGAAATTATTTCAACAAATGGTGAAGTCTGTAGATGATGATAAAACAACCCAAGACAAAAAGCAGGACAGTTATGTTATCATCAATCATCCCTGAACTTGAAGAAAAGAATAGTAAGCAAAATATGTAGGGAGAAGGAAGAGGGTCAACAAAAATGATATAAATGCAAGTCAAAAACATAATAAAAGGGGGGGAAACAACACTAAGATTAAATAGAATGGCAAGATAAGAATTTAAAAAAAAAAAAAGACAAATATTACCCCCCACCCCTTCTACTTTTCTCCACTACAAGATAAAACAAAAACGTCCTATTTTCATTTATAGAAAAAGAATGTATCGCATCCACACAAAAACGTACCTGTAATGAATAAGTATGCTAATGATTGCAGTACTTTGATGTAGAATCCAAAATCAATCCCCAATAAATGGCCAAAGCTGCTGTTTTAAAAGCGACACAAAATAAATAAAAATAAAAAAGGCAAATGGCACCGAGTATGCGAAGGGTTAGGTAAGGTAAAAAAAAAAAAAAATTTTTCAGTCCCTCAAAAAAAAAGTTAAAAAATAAATAGAATGTAAAAAAAAAAAAGGTGGCTTTTAAATTGTTAACTGCTTCGTTCATTTCAGAGACTGGCTCAGGATTCTCCTGAAAATACTAGCATTCTGAATACCCATTCATTTTAAAATCACACACACACACACAAAAAAAAAGGCACACTTTATAAAAAAAAAAAGAAAAGAAAAAAGGCACATTAAGGAAACTGAACAAAATTCTATTTGCAAGAAAATCGCCCCCCCCCCCATGTGTTTTTTTTTTTTTTTTTTCTTTCTTTTAAATAAATTCAAAAATAAAGGTTAGTGGGGGCAAACTGTTCTGACCAGAGAGGGTTGCATTAAATCAGACGCAAGGAGATAATTAATTCTTATTGATAAATGTACAAAAGAAACTTCCAGAGTTTTCATGGAATTCCGGGTGAATTGGACTGCATTGATTTATTCTTTCTTTTTGAATATTCTGTACATTTTGCGTCTGCATTTTATTTAAATAACAGAAATTTAATTTTGAGAAATCAAGTTTTCAAAAACAGTTTTTTTGTTGTTTTTTTTTTATGGAGAACTAAAATTTGAGATGACACCATTTTGTTATGAAAACAAACTCAAATTTTGATCTCAATTATTAGAATTTGTTTTGCAAAACATTTGAATTCTAAGGAAGAAGTTTTCCATGTTTGTTTATAAATTGTGTGTGTGTGTGCATTCAGTAATCAGATTGTATTAAGATGTTGACTGTACATCTCTCAAATGAAGAGGACATCTTTTCATGATTTCCAATGTTCAAGATCTTGTCATTCGCTGAAAAAAAAAAAATTAATTTAAAAAAATTAAAATATTTACAAAAGAAAGTAAGAAAAAAAAAAAGAGATATTGGGGGGCAGAGGGATAGGGAGATATTGAATGGCAAAGCGATTATAAAGGTCAAAGAGGAAGAGAGAAGTGATGAGATGGGCAAAGTAGACAGAGAAATGGTATAATGGAAGAGAGGAGGGGGTGAGTGATGAAGAAAAGACTTTAATTTCTCACCTTCATTTTTGGTTGCTTTCTTTTCATGTCTCTCTTGCTTTCACGTTCCTACAAAACCAGAAATCAATCATTTTTTTTTTAGCATATCACTAAGAAAAATGCATCTGCATATAAGTATATGAAGCTAGAACATAAATTATATCAAAACATTAGAAAATAAAAAAATATAATGATGAAAGACAAAGAGAAAAGGTTTTTGTCTCATCGGGTATTTTTAACAGATGTCAAGTTTCAATAGATTTAGGCGGATAGTGGACGGTACTTAGTGGCCATTCTTCAATAAATGTGGCCAAGCTTTAAACATGGCATCATAAAAACATAAAACAGTAAAAACTATGCATAAAAACCAGCTTTAATTTGAATAGCGTTTATGTGGATAGGTTGTGGTGAATTACTGTCTAGAAACACGTGTACAATCGATGCTCAAAATGTTATTTTGGAAAAAGAAATTACTTTTGTAGTTTGGCAGGATACCATTTTTTTTATTTTTTTTATATACAAACGAGATGCAGGCTAGAGACAAGATAACCATAGAAAGAATTTTAAATCTTGTTAATTATTCCGTTAAGTTATTATTAAATCCGGTACTTGTACAGTTTAATCAAGACATTAAAAAAATTAAAATATCGAGGGGGAAAAAAAAAAAAAAAAAGGGGGGTTATATTGTACGTAGTCGTTTTGGACTGAAGATCTCCGAAAAAAATTTCATTTAATTTGATTGAGTAGTTTGTTTTTGTTTTGTTTTTTACAGTGGAAAAACACGTTTTTATGAGAGCACGTTGAAGTCAGCCATTATGGAAATTTTTAATACGCCACGGGGAGATAACTCCAGTTAAAGTGCCGAGACTCCCTCCCCATCTTTATTACTAGCTTTTCTTCCTAAAAATCGAACCTTTTGCTCGATATCATAACAAATTGTTTTTTTGCCGTAAAAAAAAAAAAAATACTTGATGAAAGTAAGTGAAATTTTTTTCGGAGAACTTCGTTCCATAATGGATACGTACAATATAACCTTTTTTATGTCTTGATTAAACTGTACAAGTACTTTAAATCCTTCTGATTTTTCACTAAAATTAATACTAAGTGTCACACATTTATCTTCAACAGTAATTGTAATCTAAAAAAGTTGTGGCATTCATTTTGATCATTGAATTTTTCATTATCTCTTTTTGTTAAACATAGAATAAAGTTCCTGTAATTTTGACCTATTCCAGCTGATCACTGCATGAGAAACTGTTGCCAGCAAAAAGTGAAACATTAGCATTGTAGCTCTTTTGTTAAACCTGCAAAAGTATTTATCTAAGCTAGCAGAGACGCCCAGCAAAGCCCGGTCACAAAATACGCTTAAATATGATATTTTAATTTATGCTGATTTTGTATATATTATTATAGAGTTAATTTTATATCGATTCTTATATATTATAAAGTTATGATTTCAAAATTAAAAAAAAAATATATCCCTATGACTTAGGTGCATCTGTTTGAATCGAAACCAAAACTTATGAAGAAAAGTATATATATATATATAATTTATAATAATAAACAATCATTGTTTTAACGTTTTTTTACATAAAAAACAGTTCATTTCACGAGAAACAATTTATTAGGAATTATACATTTACTGAAATTTCATCTGTTTTCTTCATTAACTAAATTTTCTTTGCTTTATCAGCAGAAATTAACCATAATATTCAAATTGTGTTGAACTTCAAAAGCACTTTGGATTTTTCTTGTAGCAATCATTTCTACTAAAATTTGTGAAAGCTTTCATTTTTTTTTAATTGGAAAAAAAAAAAATTACTTTTATGAATAAAAATAATAGAAAATTTCAGCAGTTATCCATTGTCTCTAAAGACGGAACGAAAATAAATGCTATAAAGTATGTATAAACAGCCATAAAGAATGAAATACAGAAAACATCATAATTCTTAAAACCGACTTGGAAATGAAAAAGTTCTTTTTAGGGGGAGGATTGCTTTCGTAATCAAATAAGGCCATAGGAATATTAATAACCTGGTGTTGTGTCAACTATGTGGTCTCAGTCACTACTGTAACAAATATTTCCTTGCAAACCAAATCACAACTCTAGGTTATTAAAACAAGTAACAATGTTTTACTTTGAGAAGTTACAATATTTGGTTTTTCTATAGAACAACAGGCATCTCCTCCAATCGAGCACGAAGAATTTTTCTGATTAAGGCCCTGCAGGCTGGAAATAATCAAGATAAATACCATGGTATAATTAATAAAAAGTGTATTAGCACAAGTGTTTTACAGGAGTACACTTCATGATTTAGGGGGGTGGGGGGTCCTAACTGCGAAGAATCACTATTTCATAACATGCAACTACATGATCTCTGGATAAGTCCATTATTCCAGAAATAGGTATATCAGCTTATCTCATAACAACCACTCTTTTTCTCAGACCAGCAAACACCAACCCAGCCTCCTGTTTGTTTTGTTGACACACACATATATACTGCCAATAGCGGTAAGCCACACAGCAAAACCACTTGAGAATTATTGATTGTTTAATCTATAAACATAAACATGACCTGATGTCTATTATCTAGAGTGGACATTAATTCTATAGAATTTCAAGCGGTCTGCTCTTTCTCTCTGCATGAAACCTCACCCTAATGAGGTAATTATTTTTCCAAATGGAGAAATCAAACTTCTGGGCCAAACCCCAAGCCAGACTATTTCCCCATCACACATGTGTTATCTGCATAAATTCCAATATCGCTAAACATGCAAGTTTTTTTTTGGGGGGGGGGGGGGGGGGGGAGTGAAAAAGAACTTGATATAAAACAAAAAACAAAAAGTTAACAAAAACTGATTAAAAAAAGTTAACAAAAACTGATTAAAAAAAGTTAACAAAAACTGATTAAAAAAGTTAACAAAAACTGATAAAAAAAAGTTAACAAAAACTGATAAAAAAAGTTAACAAAAATTGATTAAAAAAAGTTAACAAAAACTGATTAAAAAAGTTAACAAAAAACTGATAAAAAAAAGTTAACAAAAACTGACCTCCCATTTTCTTGTTTTGTCTGGATCGTCTTCATTCATTATTTTTTCTTTTTCAGCCCTTCGTTTTTCTTCTCTCCTTGCCTGTGCAGCTTCTTGACGCTGTGCATGGGCTGCTTTTAAAAAGGCCTCCTCGGCTTTTTGACGATTTCGTTCAGCTTTCTGTCGTGCCTGGAAAGAAAGAAAAAATTTGTATGAAGAGTATCAGCAAAAATCAAAATTCAAACAAATACAAAAAAAAATTGTTTTAAATTTATTCAAGTTGTACAATTTAAATAGAAACCAGATGTCCGAGTGAATGTCCACTATTTATTCTACTTTGATGAAAAATTCATAAACTACAACATCGTCCAAAACCAGAAAAATAAATCTGATCAAAACCTTAGTCATCATTTTGCAGCAGATTTGCAGAGATGATGGAGTTCGGTAAACTTCATCATCTTTTCATATGTTAATGTGTAACTACACACATTGGAAAGGCAGGAGGATTGACCTGACCTGACCTGACCTCTACCTGCATACAGCAACTTGGTAGTCCCAAATAATCACTCATCTGATACTGGCCAGGCTTAGTGTTGCTTAACTTGGGTGATCTGATGAGAACTGGTGTGTCAACATGATTGTGCTGTAACTTAGTGCATCAGGCTTTGTTGATTTGCTAAACTAAAAGATGCTGAACTTCAAAGTATACCGGAAATCCTGGATTGGTGTTAGTCAAGAATTTTTACACAAAATTTATTCAACCATTTTGTATTGTTTCTTTGCCGTAAAAGTTCAAACAGTGCTTAGGACTAGAATGATGGTATCCCCTCCACTCAATATGGTCATTTATTGCTTTAATGGTCAGTGCGATACTGACTACATGGGGCACACCATCCAGTACTTGGAGGTTAAAATTTCCCAACATACCTCCTCCCCCTTTTGATATGTACGCACAGAAAATGGCAACCATCCAGGCATTCACAAACCGACAAGTTGGCTATTGGAAAACATTTCTCATGGTATCAAGTCTGCACTGTAGGATACAAGGATAAAACATTCTGTATTTTGCACGTTTGAAGACACATTTAAAAGTTGTTGGCATCAATTTATGACAACCATTTCTGTGCAAAGGATTAATATTATTAGAAATATTATTATAAGCTTTATTATTCTTATATAAGAGAATTTATTTGTGATACGTACACACATGTAAATTAGATAATGACGCCCAGTAAATGTTTATAGAAATATTAGACAATAGTCAAATCAAGAGAGTTAGAGGAACGATGAGAGATAAATAGGCAAGTAAAAGATCACTGACTTGTTCAGTTAATTATAAATTATGGTTAATTAGAACGATAAAAACAGATTTTTTTTCAAACAGTACTCAATCCCAGAATTAAAGAATGTTTTAGCATGTACTTTATTAAAGTATATAAGAAAAAAGCCTTAAAGAAATAAATGTTGGTCGACTCACATTTAGAAAGTTTAATTTTAAATTAAATCCTGATTGTTGTTTGTTCTCTTTTCTGATAAAGTTTATCTTTATACTAAAGGCATTTGTGTTTGACTAAAACTCCAAAACTAGAATATTTAAACCAATGAAACACACACGTAATTATTAATGATACATATTGTAATATTATTTTTAACAATAACTAACACCAATGCTGACCCTAATTTAAGAAATAATTTAAATAGAATACAAACTTGTCTGACTACATAACTCCACTCCCAAATTCCAGCATAAACATGAACGTCTACACAGAGTGACGGCACATATTTATTTTTCTTCTTCTTGAAAATGGAGTATACTCCAGAAATTTGGGAACTTTATACCACATTAAGATCCTTGTGCAACACATTATGTTAATATTTTAATATTGGCATTATTTCTTTTATTTCCTCGTCTTGTATCCAATGTTATGCGACAAGACTGCACTGTCATAGCCTTCAAACCTAACTCCATTCATATGCATATAATTTATCATACATGTAACAAAGTTTAGTTGATAAAATATAATCTGTAAACCTATAAAGTGCAAAGATTTACAAATTGCAAAATACGTAAGAACATAAGAAATAAACAAAATAATGTGTTAATATGATTTCTATTATATATTTAAGAAATATACAAAAGAAAATATGCTAATAGTCAGCAAACGTACTTTCTAACCCGATGGGGCATCTGCTACCGGAAGCGGTGACATGGCAAATCAGTTCCTTCGCCTATTTCTCTCATGCTTATATCTCCCTTGTGCTTTTTTTTTTATTATTACATTTTTCCGGTCGTTCTATTTTTATTTAATAATCATTGGATCTTATTTTAATCAATTATTGAAATTAGTCTTATTTTTTTAAAAGAATTATTGAAAACACTTTTTGTGCTCTTTCTTTTTAATAGAATGTTTGAAAACACATTTAAAAATGTTAAAACATTAAAAAAAAATTTTTAATTTTAATTAAGTATTATTGAAATTAGTCTCAATTTCAGTAATTAAAAATTAAAATGGAATTGAAATTGTGGAAGTGAAATTAGTCTTAATTTCAATAATTCTTAAAAAAAAACAAAAAAAAAAACAAAAAAAAAACAAAAAAAAAACAGAAAAAGTGTTTTGAATAATTCTTATAAAAAATAAAAATAATTTCAATAATTCTTAATTCAAATAAGACCAAAAAACTTTTCAATGATTATTAAATAAAAAAAAGAACAATCGTAAAAGTGTAACAAAAAAAAAAAAGAATACATTCACAGGGTGTAAGAGAAAAAAAGCAAAGAAACTGATTTGTCATTGTCACCGCAGTACATTAGCTGTCTATTAGGGAAAATATTTTAGAAGTTTAACTCTGTAGTAACTTGTATAGACATGGCCGACAAATGACACTGAACGTTGTAGTGACTTAACAGAAAATGTGAGGTTTGATTGTAGTAATAGAAGGGGGAGGGACACACTTACATCTTTACTGAGTTGCATTCTGCTGACTTTGTCAATACAATGGAATACCATCTGTAGTAATGGCTTCATACCCTCCATATCTGACGTGCTTGTACGACCCCTGTTAGGAACTAAAATTAAAAAAATGTTTTTAATTTAACTCAAAATAAAATTCAAAATATAAACATGTACTTACGTCCCGACCAGACATGCAAGTAAATATACTTCCCTTCTCTCCTGTATCGCAAGTAATCTATTCTCGCATGTAAAAAATATGCTAATGAGATTTTCTTTTCTTTTTCTATACCAACTGTTGGTTTTCTTTCTTTATAAAACTTTCCAGTTGAAGACATTTTCTTTCCATATTATTTGGATTCATCAGACTACTATTCTCATCTCGAGTTTCAGAGTGTCATTTTCATAACATTTTGGTCGATGTAGTCTCCAACCTTCTTCAGCTGCATCTTGTCAAATTAGAGAATGTTGCTGTCGAACTTGTGAATGTGCACAGAATTTTGAACGTAACACTTTATTTAATTCACAGAAGTAGCATGCTATCGTTCCATCAGCCATCACTGGATAAAAGTCCGAAGTAATTTGAAATTGTATTTTTGGTCACCCACACTGAAGATTGAATCTTCAAAAGAAAGTCGCTTTTAAAACTATTTTTCCAAGTACTCTAACCACTGCACCATGGGTCCTTGCGGACAATTCTAGTACGGATTTTAGGAGCCGTAAACCTTTCTGTTTATCTGTAGATGTAAATATATTTCTTACTTTGTATATAATTATAAATAATTATTTTAATACCTACAGACACTAGTGTTTCATGCTTATGCGATCATCAGTGCAGAAGATGACAATCAATCCTGGTCAAAAGATTCAAACCCCACCACGAAGCCATCTTTAGCTCCATTAGCAAGGAACGCCCTAGGACCACCATTCACTGCCACAAAATTAAGGAAATTTTTAACATTAATGAAATTAACGTTTAATACAGAAGATTGTAACAGTGATCAAGTAACAGGAAATCACGATCTCGCACGCACGCAACGTCAACTGACAGACTTTTTACATTTCTCAGACAGTACTTAACTTTAAGAATTTTTATTTTTTAAATGGGCGACATAAAAAAAATATATATATATATATATATATATATATATTACTACCTATTATATCATCTACTACTTATAATTAATGGTTCCCATATCATGTTAAGTTCTACACTAGGTTTGCTTAGTAGTTGATCGTCACCCAGCATATGCACTGCTTCTTTGAGTTGTCTTAATCTCCAATGTTCTTCTCTGTCTATAATTTTTACTTTGTTCCATAAGAATAGATGGTTTTCCCCCCTCATTTATGGTCAGCCACATCCGACTTTTCAATATTACGACTTATCGATGTTCTTTTCACCTTACTTTTAGTGGATGACATGTTTCACCTTTGTATAGTTTCCCACAATCACATAGCTATATAAAGAACTGTGTGTATGAGATCTCATGTAAAGACAAGACATATACACACACACACACACATATATATATATATATATATATATATATATATATATATATGTAATTCCAGGGTAATATTTTCCAAAGGCAAAATAACCAATGAAGTTTTAACAAGGTTAATACAAGAGTGCTTAATACTCAAGTAGGGTAAGATATTTTTTATTTGTTTTTACAAAATAAAACAAGTGAAGCATGCATGGTTCCCCCTGAGTTCACAGTAAACAAAGCATAAAAAAATGACTAACTTCAGCATTGACACCCCACCCCACCCATTTCGCCCCAAAAGTCCCCAAGGGATGTTAAATTCTGGTGAAAATGAACAAACAGTGCAGTTTTAAGCCTTAACATATGTAAATTTGAGTTCTGCACCATGCAAAAAAAAAAAAAAAGTCCATCATTTGCTTTAATTATATATTAGTGTAAAGAACAATTTAATATATTTACTAGAATTTGGGCAATTCTAGCAAATAAAATATTTGAGAAATTAAAAGAAAAAATATTTTCCTACCATTGAAACAAAATATTAACACGGGTTTGGAGGTTGGCATTTTTTGTGGAGCTGTGTCCCTATAAAAGAGAAGAAAAAAAATTATAAGTTTTACCATTTTTATAGAACATATTCATAAAAATTTTTTATAGAACATATTCATAAAAAAATTTTTATAGAACATATTCATAAAAAAATGTTTTATAGAACATATTCATAAAAAAATTTTTATAGAACATATTCATCAAAAACATTTTTATAGAACATATTCATAAAAAAAATTTTTATAGAACATATTCATAAAAGATTTTTTTATAGAACATATTCATAAAAAATTTTTTATATAGAACATATTCATAAAAAATTTTTATAGAACATATTCATAAAAAAATTTTTATAGAACATATTCATAAAAAAATTTTTATAGAACATATTCATAAAAAATTTTTTATAGAACATATTCATAAAAAAATTTTTATAAAACATATTCATAAACAAATTTTTATAAAACATATTCATAAAAAAAGATTAGTTTTAGTTTTAATTGCATATCAGCCCTTTTGAGATAGTTTAAAACCAAAACAAAATAATTTAAAAAGAAATTTAAATATTAAATAATTTTTTTTAATAATATAATCTGCCAAGAAACAAATACCAACTTTCATAGAAATGTTAATTATTTTGTTACCAAGTAAACAATTAAAAAAAAAAAAATTAAAAAAACTAATGATATTTGAAAGTTTGTTAAGCACAAACAATACTCTTCATGTTTGAAATTGAATACATAACCACCATATATAAACAATACACTTAAAGAAGACCACAGAGTATATCATCTGAAAACTTGTAAAAATAAAAAATATCAACATAAATTCCTCTCATGACACTGACAGTTTCCCGATCATGCACTGCTTTGTTCTATCTGAAATACAATGTCAGGTTGGTCTTAGCAGTGTTTTTGCTTTGTGAAAGCGAACATCGTTGAAATCTGACTCATCATTTGACCAGGTAAATTCACTTCCTCTTCAATATTCTTATGTTTCGTCCATGCTCCTGACCAATATTGACTATTTTGCAGTAATGATTTTCAGTGGCTGTGTGTAATTCAATCTGGATATCTTTCTTTCTCTTTGGCATTGTTGATTTGAAGGGGGAAGGATGTAACCCAACCCTATTTTGCTTTTAGCTACTGATCCTAATGTAACTATATTCCTACGTCTTCTTTCCGCCAATTGCATTAACCTCTTCGTGCTCCATTTCACAATTAAGTTATCCATGTAAACTCTTATCAGGGCTGACGTGCTCCTAATGTGGACAGTAAGCCTCGACATTCTACCTCAGCTACTTTACTCACGACCAACAAGAGAACAGCAAGCATGGCACAACTGATAATGACACCCTTTTCCAGCTTCTACGATTCTAACACTTTTGTTCAGAGACTTCCCTCTGCCAGAAATCATCATAATAGTTTGTTATGCATTTGCACAATGTTGAAGGCATGTGATGTCTCTTTAGGACTTTTACCACCAGTTTGTATGGTATGGAGCTGTAGGCATTCGTGAGATGCAACCATAACATTGCCATGTCTCTCTTGCTCTTTCTCAGGAGTTGCGTTTGAACTCCTGTGTACTCCAGGCAACCTGGCATACCAGCAACCCCTTACTTTCTGGACTGATGTATTGATATAGCCATTATAGAAGGAAATTCGAAAGGCGCTTTGATAATAGCCTAAAGAAGATATAGCTCTCGGCTTTAAGAAGGCAGAATTGATCCAGCTTCTATGATGATTCTTCCTTCAAGATTCATGCCACTTCTGTGAATCTTCTCTCTCCTCCATAGTTTTTAGAAAATTCCTGTGCACCATTTAAATGCTTAAGTACATTTTGATGTTCTCCAACTTCTTGAATCTCTCCCCAGGTGGACAATCCTATATCAAATGGGTACACTGGTGCCTTCTGAGGGATCACAGAGATATTTGTACACAATGCATATTCATTTTCAGGCCTAAACACACATATAAATATACATACACATATATATATATACATACACATATAAATATACAGAGGTAGGCATTCTCATTCTGATGTATCCAATTGCCTGCTGAACTTATTTCTCCTAGCAATTTTCTTGCAGCCTGCCTTGACCCTTTTCCCAAATACCAATTTTTTCTCTAATCATCACAAGATCTGTTCCATGGTCGGCAACTGGCCTGTTCCCATCTGTCACTGTTAATACAAGATTTATTAATCACAAAATACTTTTTTTTTTCCTGAAGGTTGGTTTTCGGTAATACAGTTTTCATTTCATTGTTGCTTCCGAGTTTTGTATCATATTAGCTCAGACAGCAACCATGACCTAACTCTTGACATGCCAGATTGCCCCCCTTAAAAGTTTCCAGTTACACACATCAACATTGCAAAAAACCCTTTTCAACAATCTTCAGCCTTTCTTTTTTAAGGACACATTATCAAGCATCAGTCAATAGGAACTGTTCCCACTCCCATATAATGATATCGCTCAGTCTTCTTTGTTTCATTTTTTTTTTAATTGTTTTGCATTCGGAAAAGTTCCTTCTTTTTGTCCCTTCCCGTCAACTCCTCAAAATCTTATCTTTTGATCTAATCAATGAAATAAGAGAAACAAAAAAGAGATTTTAAGGATGTGCCTTCAGACTTTCAGGTGTTTTATCCATTTACATGTTTTTCACCTATTTTAATAGAATTGTTAATTATTTGTGTATTGTTGGGTAGGCTGATGTTTTTAATTGATCCTTTTGACATTACAAGTACATGCAAAACATTAAAAAACAAAACAAAAAAAACAAATGAAAAAATGATTTAGAATAATTTTGGACTATTCTTCTCATTTTGACTTGTTATTCTTATCATTTGGGCTGCTGTAATGAATATCTACAGAATTTTGAATTGAATCTTCTATTTAATTCACAAAGGCAAATAACTCATCTGTGAACTTAACTTTTGGGTTCAAATTTGTACAAAAGTAATTTTATCATTGAAACTAATAATTTGTAATTAATTCATCACACAAAAATTTTTCTTTAACATTTTTTTTGTATTTTTGAACAAAATCATTAGGATTCAAATGGAAATGCTTAAATTTGCAGAAATTGTTTTAAAACTGAATTGATTTTTTTTCCAACAAGCGGTATATATAACTGGTAATATATATATATATATATATATATATATATATATATATATATTTAATTGTACAGAAGTGCAGAAAAACATTGGTACAATTCTGTACAATTAAATAAATAAATATTAAGCTCTTATATCGAAAAAGTTTTTCTTTGTAATCGAGCACTTTGTTGGAATTCTTTCCCCAAAAAACAGTAAACACACACACACAAATATATATATATATATATATATATATATATATATATATTTTTTGTTCCAAAGTTTTACAGAAGAGTTTTACTGTTTACAAAGGACAGATTTAGGCATGACAAATGTACAACTGCATCTGCTGATTCTCTAGGTACATCGTTCAAGCAACCTGTGATGATGTGACCACTGATTCTAAAAACCTCAAAAGATATTTGTCAATTTTTTTTTTTTTAAATATGTTCTCTTAAATCTGAAAACAAAATTTTTTAAAAATTTAATATTACTCCAAATCTGAAAACAAAAAAAAAAAAATGTACTAGAAAAATTTGTTTATTTTTTTACAAAGATTTTTAACAAAGGAAAAAACAAAAAAAATTATGCCAGTCCATCTAAATTAAAATTGATTAATTTTTTTTCAGGCTTAGAAAAAATTAAAAACAAATAAAATAAAAAGTTTATTTTCGATAAATATCTTTCTTTCAAGTTTTTTAGAATCAATGGTTGTCCATCATCTACAGGTTGCTGAAATAACGTGCTTGGAGACGTAGCAGGAGCATTTGTCGTATATATCAGATTTAGATTTTCAACTTTTTTTTTTTTTAGGTCAAATTTAAGATTTAAAGTTAAATTCGTTTACTTACTCTGTAACTTTAGGTCCTGAGTATGCATCAGAAAAATGAATATATTCCACGAATCCTTCATATTTTGTTAGAATATGACAAACCTGAAAGAAATTTTTTATATAAGCATCACAGATTGAGCAACATTAAAAAAATGTAAATAAGAAAAAAGTGCATTAAATATTGTGAGTGTTAATATTTAGGTATTACTATCTTAATAATATTGTAAATGATATTTAAACCGTTAAGATGTATGACACACTGACCTATAAAACTACTTTTTCTTTATATAATAAACAGATTTTATGAACATACCCTTTTATCAAGGATGGCAGCTGTGGCTTCTCCAATTTCACTAAGCAATTGGTATGAGGATGGCAAATCAAATTTTTCGGGGCTCTTTTTTTCAAGGCAAAACTGACTCTAACAAACAAAGAAAGAAAATATTTTTAAAAGTATTAGAAAAAGAAAAAAGTTAAAGTGAAAAATTCATTTTCTAAAATTTTATGAATATATCATAAACCCAATAACTGCTTTTTTTCTTAATTAACAAGAATATTTTTAATCCTAAAAGAAAGAATTAAAAATACTCTTGTTCCCAAACTTTTTGTAATAACAAAAAGGATATTTTTCTCATGAGGTTCCATATTGTTTTGGCTATTAAAGTAATTTCCAATGCTATTAATAATGTTTACCCATTCATTTATTTATAATATTAAATATTAATTTTTAACAGCAATAGTTAAAATAGATAAAACAAAAAAGAAATTAAAAAAAAATTTCCTGTCATGATTAAAAATACTCTTGTTCCCAAAGGTTTTATAAAAAAAAAAAAAAAAAAAATTTTTTTTACTATAGAATTTTTATTTACATTTTCTTATTTGTTTTTAACATAAAAAAAAGAAAAAGTTTTGGATTATTGAAATAATTTCTCATGTTATCATCCACTCATTTTTTATTATCATTTATGTTTGGATTCATGTTTTGAAACGTGACTTAAAAAATAAATCTATGACATAGTGCCAAAGCTATAATTATCTTGTTAAGATATGTCTTCAGTTCAAATTACAGTGAAAATCTTGAAGTTTCAGTTTCCGGTTATGTCATCCTTTTTTTATTTATTGTGCATTTATTGTTTACAATTAATGAAATACTCTCCATTTCTAAAAGTATTGACATTTCAAAATGAGACAAATTTCGCAATGGATTTATCACATTGAAAAAAAATTGTGGCTGGTGGACTATACAAGGTGAGATGGGAAACGGATGTTTTTAAGGAAAACAAAACTCTGCAAATATTTCAACATTCTAGTCATTTTAGACATTAGGATATTTCAACATTCAACATTTTAGACGTTCTAAAAACATCTGTTTCCCGTGACTCACACTGTATAAGATAGGTTACCACTGGATAGATTGACAGATGAACAAGTTGAGCATGCGCCCCCTCCCCTCGAGTGAAAAAATTTACTTTCGCCATGACTAATGTTTATGCAAAAAAAAAAAAAAAAATTCGAAGTTATGGTTATTGAGAAAAGTGCGAACAAAAGAACGGATAAATGATTGGAGGCAATTTTACCCCTATAATGCCCACTAGGGGGGGCAACCAGAGTTATCCCGGAAAATCCGTTCTGGCAAAAATTTACTTTCACCATGATTAATATTTGTGCAATTTTTTTTCAAAATTCAAGAAGTGGTTATTGAGAAAAGTGTGAACAAACGGGAATGAATTAAATGAATTACTAGGTCCAATCCCTTCTTTGTCGATGGACCAATGATGCTGAATACTATGAAAGGATTAAAAATCTTCAAATGCCACTCAAACAACCACTGACGCAGAAAATAGAAATTCTTCCTCAGAAACATTGTTAATGGAGTGTGACAAAATAGTTTTGGTTGTTTTATGAGATATCAACAACCCTTTTTCAGGTTATTTAATGCCAAAACCAGTCATTTTGGTAATAGTTTTTATGTTCCAGGTTTTTATATCATCAAATATTTATGGTGTTTGGTTTAATTCTTTCGCAGAGAAAAATTGTCTTTGGCTTTGCAGAACATGAATTTTTACAAAGGAAAAGGGAAAAAAACAATAACATCGTTGATCGAGTAGCACCTGTTAGAAAAGATGAAAGGGTAGACAAAAGTTACAAGCAAAACCTAGCACTGCATCAGTATAACCTTTGCCTACCGTGGAGTTCATCTACTCTTTGTAAGTTATTGGTTTTAATGTTGCTGGGTGTCCATGCGTACACACTTCATCGGACAAGCCAAGGCTTGCCTGATGGGTCAGCCAGTTGACTCACTATGTTTAATCTTTTGAAAAGAAATATAAACAGGTTTCAATTAGTCAAAATCTATAAAAACTGTATTAGAAAGCACTTCATCATTTAGAAAGATATCAATAAGTTTTGCAAACAATACAAGTCATGTTCTTGTATTGGTTATCAAAATCCACACACAAGTCATGTTCTTGTTTTCTTTCATGTTCTTCTATACTTACCAAATCGTACATATCTCGGTGTAATTTGAGACAGATTTTCTTTTGAGCAACACAAAGTACAAATTTATCCATGATATTTGGTTCCATGTCAACTGTTACAACCTAAATGAGAATCGAGAACAAATAAAAATAAATTTCCCTTCTTTTCTTTTCTTTTATAAATAAAATCAACAGAATTAAAGAAATCAATAAGATTTACAAAAAACTGTTCTGTTTATTATTAATGAGATGCTTCATGATGACAGAAAACAAAAAATATTTAAAGAAATAACTTAATAACTTTGCCTTTTAGTGGAAGAGAGATAGTAAGACAACAGTATGGGTTGAAATTTGGGGGGGGGGGTAACCTTTTGAAAGGTTCCTAAGTATTTATCACCAATTATATGGAGATTAAAGGTCTATATAAAAAGACACAAATTTATATAAATTCCAAAAGAAATTGAGAAAATTTTAATTGCAAACTTAATCATACAATTAAAACTATTCTCCGTATATGATTTGACATAACAATGTTTAATGACTGCTCGAAAGTATTCTGGAGTGTAACCATTTCTTTTTTACTTTAAATTAGTTGTGCAGCAAGATGATTGTTCACATTACATTTAAATCTTTGCATGTTGATACAGGTAGGAAAACAGGGAGCAGGAAGAAAATGCCAATGGCAAGCAGTTTGAAGAAAAAGAAGTAGAAAGATTAGAAAGCCTTCTGCCATCTTGGGATCTCTACAGTGAAGAATGTGATTTTGTTGCTTGTCAGGTTTGCTGGTAGTATTTATGTTGGAGGCGACACAAGTGCAGCAAGTTTATCAGACCACATTCTGTTGAAGACTGCTTGAAAGTATTTTGGAGTGATCGCTTGTATTTATTAAGTTTCTTAATTAGTATAAACCTGTCTGAAGATGGTCCCTCCCCCCCAAAATTAAGTAAAAATCCAAAATCATAAAATCAAGTTTGTATGAATAAAGAAAATTTTAACTCGATAAAAATTATGAACGGAATTAATTAAAAGAAAAAACAACAAAGAATATGTAAATAAATATTGCATAAAAATCTAAAAAAACAAAAAACAAAAAAAAAAAACCCAAAGAATATGTAAATAAATATTGCATAAAAATCTAAACAAAAACAAAAAAAAAAACCCAAAGAATATGTAAATAAACATTGCATAAAAATCTAAAAAAAAAAAAAAAAAAAAGAATGTCACTTACAATCTGGTCAGAGGCTGGTTTAAATGCACGTGCAACTGTATTGACAAGATCCTGCCGTTTGATGAACTTTAATTCTACGAGCATCCCTTCCACACTGACCCGACCACTGCACCACAAGGCATACACATTCTCAGATTCTTTTATCAACATTCCGGATTGTGCGTCCTTTGTAGCACCATCATCGCCTGCAAAGAAAGACGCGGGAAAAGACAAAGAAATTAAAATCATTCAAAGTCAACATGAAAGAACCGTTTCATATGTACTGTTGTTCTGCAACAACAAATAAAAAGTTGTCAAGTGATCATAAATTTTTAATGTTCGTACGATTAATCAGAATCAGAAAAATTAAAATATTTTTGTGATATCTGATTTGGTATGGAAAAAAGTTGTGCATATTTTTTTTTATGGAAAAAACAAAAAAAAAAGCCTTTTGTTTTTGCTGGTATTGATTATTGATTTTACACTATGAATAAAACTAAAATCTATAGATCAACTCACTCCTCTACAAGTGTTCTTCTACGTTTGCGGAAATATATGCACATATTACATTCGAAAATTAAAACAAAAACAACTCTAAAGTTAAACATTTAGAGATTTTAAAAGAATCAAAATCAGGAATTTAGAACAGAATCGGTAATTGTATCAGAGTCAGGAATAATATTGGAATCGTCCCATTACTATCAATTATGTTTGTTTTTGAGAGAATCCGGGAAATTGAGAAATACGTTTTGCCTGTTATTAGTTGTTACTAGCAGAACCTGTGGAAATTCCACAAGGGACATTCATATCCAATATGTTGGCATTCTCTGAATGTCCAGTGTTAATGCCCTAATATTATTGTAGCTCTTTTGTTAAAACTGCAGAAATATTTATCTAAGCTAGCAGGAACACCCGGCATTGCCTGGTAAAATACGCCTAATATCTTTGCATATTATTATAGTTAATTCGATACTTATATATTATAAAGTTGTGATTCCAAAAATCAAAAAAAATATATCCATATGATTTGGGTGCATCAGCTTAAATCGAAACTGAAACCAAAACCTATGAAGAATATATATTTATTGATAAATTAACTTCTTTCAGCTATAACCAAAATCAAAACTTATGAAGAATTCTTAGTAAAATTCTTTAGAAAAAAATAGATTAGTTGAGTGCCATCAGCTATAATCGAACTCAAAACCAAAACTTATAAAGAATTCTTGGTAAAATTATTTATTACAAGAAAATGAAGATCATAACAATGAAACGACAGTCACTTGGAAGAAAAAAGATACAAGCGTGACACACAAAATAATACACACGCTATCGTATTACTATATAGATGAGCCTTGGTGTACTCTCCGGATGGTGAAATCGACTTCTTTGAAACAAAAGCTGGTGCACTACAGGGTGACACTCTGGCTCCATTTTTATTTGTGATCTGCCTCGGTTACGTACTAAAACACTGTGTTGATCACTATGAAAAATATGGCTTAACATTATCTCCAGCAAGAAGCAGACGATATCCAGCAAAGAAGATTACGAATGTCAATTATGCTGATGATCTTGATTTGTTAGCTAATGACAAAACTTATGCACTAAAGTTGCAACATATCCTGGAAGAATCAGCTGCCATGATTGGACTGCATACAAACGCAACTAAAACAGAATATATGTCCTTTTATCAAACAATGCAATATTACGAAAATAAACAAATATTTTACTTGTTTGAAATTTATAATTTAAATATATTTCGGAGTCAAACTCCATCCTCAGTATTTTGTTCATCTTTTTCCTTTCTTTTTTTCTTCTTCTTTTTATAGAAGCATTGATTTAATTTGAATAAAATACACATCAGGTGCGCTTGAAAGCCAAATTACAATGCAATATTACGAAAATGAACAAATATTTTACTTGTTTGTAATTTTTAATTTAAATATATTTCGGAGTCAAACTCCATCCTCAGTATTTTGTTCATCTTTTCTTCTTTTTTTTTTCTTCTTCTTTCTTGCCATGTTGTAAAGTTGGAGAAAGAAAAATCAGTAAAGATCCGCGCGTTGTCTCTCAGCGGTTGTATTTTGAAGTGTCGGACGGTGTGTTGACTACACGAGATTAACGTTAGAGGTGGGAGTTCCATTATAGAAGCGTTGATTTACTTTGAATAAAATACACATCAGGTGCGCTTGAAGGCCAAATTACAACGCAATATTACGAAAATAAACAAATATTTTACTTGTTTGAAGTTTATAACTTAAATATATTTTAGAGTCAAACTTTTCTTTCTCCAATTTACAACATGGCAAGAAAAAAAAAAAAAAGATGTACAAAATACTGAGGATGGAGTTCGGTACTTTCTAAAATAATGCATTGCATCTTATTTTAAAAGTCTCTTAGTTTGTCATGTAGTTGAGAAAACTCTGCCGTGTCAAACACATGCCTTTTCTTCCCCCACGCTGACATGTCTACTTGTCCTGTTACCACACAGGTTTCAAATCTCTCACGCCAGCCCGTCTTCACTGCGTTGTCCCACCACGCATGTTTTTTTAAATCTTTTTCTTTCCACTGCTATGTCTGCACTTTGCCTCATGGCACATGGTTGTCCTGCCATTTTTTTGTCCAAAGTTTGGATTGTATCTTGTTTTAAAAGTTTCTATTGCATCGACATGTGCTTTCAACTCACTTGCCACACAGTTCTTTTTTTCTCTCTCTTCTTCTGTTGTGGTGTTACCTTACGCACTGACTTGCTCATTTACATATGTGTCATACAGCTGTCGCTATATACGCATCAGTAGCTCTGTTACACAAATAACATGTTTAGTCAACTTATGCCTTTATCCCCTAGCAGCTATTTTTACCAGCTAAATACCAAAAGACTGTTCCACAAAAAATGAAATCATGTGTGAGCCACCTCGGGTCGCTCTGGGGCCATGTGTCTCTGAGGAGATGTACTTTGAAAAAAAAAAAAAAAAAAGACAGACAGACACACAGACATAGTGAGGTTTATGAATTAGATTTCACAATATGCTTTATGTATATATTTAGAGTGCATCAGAAAAAAAAATCTACAAAATGCAGAAGTACAGACAACTTCCAGTACATTGATTTCTTTTTTGACAATGACATCAATAATTAAAAGTGATTTGATGCTAAAACTCACCAACAATGAAAAAATTTGAATAGAGTAATTCTTTGTGACCATTCAGCCAAGCTTGGGCTAATTTATGATTCTTGGCTTTCCCGGCGAGGAAGTTTAGAAAATAGGCACATAAACCAGCCAGCATAAGCATTTCCATGTAGAAGCTGTCCCAGTTGGTATGTAAGTGATATGGGATCTACAAGAGATTGAAAGAAAAATAAACAAACATTACACATCAACAAAATAAAAACAAACATTTCAAAATTAAACATAAATGTATCTTATATATTTAATTTATTGCGCATGAAATTAATTCAGTATGATGGCAATGCTTACAACAAAAAAGGATTAACAAATTTAGGCATGAGAATAATCCTGCAATAAAAATAAATGGAGCTCTATTTGTCTATTTTATTTTAATAATACAGAACAATATAAAAAACAAAATCTTTTAACATAAATACATAGAAGACATTGCAAAGGTTGCTGCAAAGAAGGTGGGTTCCCTCTATCTTTCTTAGAACTGCACGCCTGTGGAACTCTGTTCCGTCTGCCTGCTTCTCACCGGACTACAACTTGGATATCTTCAAGTCCAATGTTAACAAATTCCTAATGAACCGCCCCCTTAAGTAAACACTTCATCAAATCTCCACACTAACGTAATGTACTTGCAATAACCCTTATCCCTGAGTGGCTTCCGGGCTTTGATAAGTGGTGATCACTGTGTAAAAAAAACAAAAAAAAAAACAATCTAGCTGGAAGACTACTCATGCCTGAGAGTATCCTGTACATCTACAAGGCCACCATTCACCCATGTATCGAGTATTGTTGACACATCTGAGCTTGTGCATCTACCATTAGTTTCTCCCTCTTGGATAAAATCCAAAAAAGAGTTGTCAATCTAATCGGTCCCACTTTATCAACTAAGCTCTAGCCCCTATCCCATCGCCGCAATGTTGCATCATCGTGCCTGTTTTACAAATATTTTAATGGAATATGTTTTGATGAACTCGTTTCACTTTACCCCCTCGACATACATATCCTGACAAACCCGTTTAGCAATAAGATCTCAGCCTTTCACTGTTGTTGTCTCTAAATGTCAGAAAACTTTCTATTCTAGTGATTTCTTCCCTCAAACAGCTAGACTTTTGAATTCCCTTCCTCCTTCCCTGGCTGAACTGATATGCAGAAGTTTAAATGTAGCACAAACAAATATCTTGTTGATCTTTCCTAGGCATGGCTCCAAATAGTAGCCCCTTACGTCCAAGTGGCGATATGCTTTGTAAAGGGTGAACATGAGTAAAAAAAAAAATTAACAGAAAATAATTATTAGTTTTATTGTGTAGTAGTAGTAGTAGTAGTAAAGAACTTACATTTGAAATGGTAAGGCCCTGCGTAGGTTCTTGTGCTTTTCCCTTGCCAAAGTTTTTTTCTTTGTCTTCAAAACCTTCAAATTCTTCACCATCTCGTAAATAATCATTTTCATCGTCTTCAGTCTGAAAAGCAAAGTACAAACATTCTTAACGATGCAAAAAATAAAAATAACATGCAGAAATATAATGCAGTCGGGTTGTATAACACTTAACTCCTCATGAGGATAAAATGTGGCATAGCATCAGTTTATTGTGGGGATTTTTGTAATTTTTTATATACTGACGAAAAAGAACACAATTATAAACAGGTAAAAGAGAAACAGTCCACTTGATAATGACTTTTGGTTTGGGATTTGGAAATAGACAAGTGATGTTTATCAAAAAATGCTGGTAGCTATTATACAGGATGAAACAATAAAATTGTCGCCCTAGAAAAGACATGATCTTATTTCTGTTTGATGAAAACCGTTTTTTTTTTTTGTTTTTTGCAGACCATCTACTAGTTGGCCAGTTGAGTACAAATCTCAAGACAGATAGGAGCCTTCTTTCACGTCTGAAAGTGACACAATGTTCAACGAGGGAGATTGGAGATGCACCGCTGTACAACTCATGCTCTCTACCGATCCAAGTTATGACAACAGGACCATTGCCAGCACCCTCAAAATGCAAATCCAGATGGTTCAAAACTTGAGCGCACAGCTCAACGAAGTTTCTAACCATGGTTATGGTCTTTGATGTCGTTTCAAGTGAAGGCCACATCATGCCACCTCACATCTTCAAAGTCAGCTTGAAAACCAACACAAAAGTGTACCTAGATATGCTGAAGAATGTGGTGATTCCCTGGCGCAATCAGGTGGCCGCTGACAGAACCTAGGTGTAGTAGCAGGACTCAGCGCCGGCCACAAGTTCAAAGAGACTCAGGCTTCGCTTTAGAAGGAGTGCTACAACTTTATACCCTTCTCTCACTGGTCCCCCTCCTGAACCTGCTGGACTACTTTGTTTGGTCATACCTCAAGAACATCACCAACATGACTTCCCACAACACCAAAGCCAATCTGATCGCCACCATCCGTTGAGTATTCGCCAAGCTCCAGCCGGCGCTTGTGGAAAATGTATGCGCCCAGTTCTTGATCCGTATTGAAGCGGTAATTGAGGCTGAATGCGGCTACATTGAATAGATGTCAGCTCTACTACATAATCAAGTTACCTGAATTGAATTTCAATAAAAGTTTTAAAATAAAGCTGTAACGTTGTTTTCTTTAGGGAGACAATTTCATCGTTCCATCCTGTATTATATTTTAGGTTGGATGTTTTTGTTTTTTTAAGGGGAGAGGATTAATTTTCTTTTTAACTTTTAACATATAAAAAAAAAAAAAAAAAAAAAATCCAACTTTTTTATAATTGGAAATTTTTGTTTTATTTTTTATTCAAATAATCAAATCAAGCTTTTTTTTAATACTTTGAATGTCTTAATATATATTTTTAAATAGTATATTTTAAAAATATGTTTTAATACAGTAGAACTCCTAGAATATGCTTTTTTTTCGGATTATGGTGTGAAATACCATGTTTTTCCGGACCCTGGTTACAGTATTTGCCCCGCCTTCCAGTGTTATTTATGTTATTTGATTATATACATATGTATTATATACTGTACTGTATTTTGTTACTAATTTTTTATGCCATATCCCAATAGTTTATTTACTGTTTTTATAATAGAAATTAAAAAAAAAATATTTTTAAATAGTTTATATTGAAAATATTTTTAAAATACTTCACTTTATTTTTTTTAATAGTCTAACGTTTTGTAAATAGAAATAGAAAAATTAATATATTAAATATCGTAGTAATACAATACAGAATATTTGCAAAGAAATTGTCTTCTAATTGACGACAGCAGAGAAATTCCTTTAGATAAGCTTTCTAGTTGAAAATGATGAGATACTGAGATGATAGGTTAACAAGAAGTTCTTGCGGTTTTTAACTTTTAATTCAGATGAACATATCTCGGCTCAAACAAAAATTTATTGATCAAAATAAGCACCATCAGAATCAACACACTTTTGCCAATGCAAAACAAATGTATTTTGCCAGTAACGTATAAATCTTATGTTCTGGTTGCGATGAAGTTACTGAAGGCGTTTTTAATTTCACTTAGGTTTTTAAAGTATTTCTCATGCAGAAAGTTGTCGAGATGTTTGAAAAAGTGGTAGTTGGTAGGTGAGAGGTTTGGAGAATATGATGGATGAGGCAGAGTTTCAGAGCCCAATTCATTCAACTTCTACAGGGTCAGTTTAGTAACATGCAATCACTGTCATAGAGAATTGGGGCTTTTCTGTCGATTAATGTTGGGTGTTGTTGTTGAAGTTTCTGATGCATTTCATTCATTTGTTGACAGTACTTCTCCACTGTAACGGTTTTGCCTGTATTCAAAAATCTGTAATGAATGAGACCAGTCGCAGACTACAAAACAGCCAGCATGACCTTCTTTTGGTGCAACTCTGGCTTTGGGAAGTGTTGTGGAGCTTCGTTGGCGTCTAACAACTGAGCTGAGTGTCATCGATTGTTGTAAAGAGCCCACTTTTCTTTGCAACTCACAACCTCGTCAAGAAACGGGTCATTCTTGTTGTGTAAAAGAAAGGAAGATGACACTTCATAACAATTGTTTCTTCTGGTTGTTGTTCAATTCGTGAGGCATCCATTTATCAAGTTTTTTGTCTTTCCACTCTCTATTAAGATGTTGGAAATACGTTATGTCTAATTCAGAAGCAAGTTCTTGAACAGTTGTGTGTGAATTGGCTTTGACTAAGACTTAATTGATCGTTATCAACATCCAATGGCCAACCACTACACTCACCATCTTCAAGACTCTCGTCACTGCCACAAAATTTCTTAAACCACCATTGTGCTGTGTGTTCATTAGTGGTTCCTGAGCCTAACACTTTGTTGATATTGCAAGCTGTTTCAGCAGCTTTTTGGCCTAGCTTGAATTGAAATATGAAAATTGTGCAAATTTGCTTTTTTTCATCTTGTATTCAACATTGTGAAAAGACAATTATTTTAAAATGATTAATTAGAGCGAAAAATGCTCTTTTAAATAATATATATATATATATATATATATATATAAAGGTATTAATGAAAACTTATTTGAAATCCAAATTAAAAATTCTGCAAGAACTTTTATGTCAACCTAATATCTATCTATATATATATATATATATATATATATATATATATAGTAATTTATAAAATATATATGGCGATTAAGCTACACTAAATATTCTGCGTTTCATCCACTGTAGGATTCGTCAGGCTTATGCGCGAATTTTGTGGTTGCTTCTTGTTTTTATATATGTTGAGGATTTCTAGTTAGCCAATCAGCTTTCTAGTATCCACCGCGCCCCCTCCTATCAGCCAATGGGCATGCATTTTATCGAACAAAGGATCTGTTTTAGAACTAGGTTAGTGGTTTAAGGTGGATCTTTCCCTCCTTTTTTTATTTTTCATATATATATATGAATATACCTATGTGTATTTTTTTTTTTTTTATATATGAATATACCTATGTGTACACACACACACATATATATATATATATATATATATATGTGTGTGTGTGATCGTTTATATATATTCATGTTTATTTAATTTGTTTATTTATTTGTTTTCTATTGTTATTGTTAGTTTTAAAGCTATTTTGTATCGCTATCCTAGAGTAAGTTTTATTTTGTGAACACAGTTGTTTGCTATTTCTCGTCTACAGTTTAATAGATTTTGAGGTTCTTTAAAGTACAGGATAGCAAATTTTTCATGGAGGCATAATTTACATGGGTCGTCTAAATGTCTGCACGTGGTAGCTTGTCTCATTATTTTCCATTCGACTACCGGCGAATGTCCTCTTTCTTTGAGTTCCCAGTATTTATTCGCTAGTGTTGCTTTTATACGGTGTTTTTTATTTTTGAAGGTACTTTTGTGGTCATAGTATCGGGTTTTAAAATCTAAGGAAGTCATGCCTATGTAATATTTCTTGTTATTCGGGTTTTCTTTCGCAAATATTGTTGCTTGATAAACTACACTTTTTGTTAGACATTTATTTTGGACTGGGCAAATAGTGCGGTGTCTACAATTGCATTTATCTTGTATATATATATCTCAAAGACAGACATTGTCATCAAGTAGACTTTCTCTTTTACCCCATAAAAATAGACCCTTGACTCTCCTAATTTGAAATGAAAACATTTATCTCCGGGGTATGATGAGTTATACACCAACTTATACTTTTATCTGTTCTCTGTATCAAGCATCATTTTGCATTTATAAATATTTATAAAGGAGTATCTAACGCACACATCTTGGCTCAGTCAGCATTAAATAACACAAATGGGGATGCCAGAGAAGATGAAAGGGACACTCATTTCATTAGATTAAAAAGTGGATGCTAAGTTTACTTTCAACTTATAACTCCACTCGCTTCCCTTATTTTGTCTTTTAGTCTTTACATTGCATGTAGGATTATTCTGACAAAGGGGGAAGAATTACTGTTTTCTGGATCAAAATCTAATCATCTTACACTTATCGTTGGCTTTTTTTTTTAGCTCTTTATATCACATGGCTTCATGCCTTGTGTGAAGCGACTTCCATTAAAAAAAAAACTTTGATCATCGAGACAGATGGTTAACAACATCGAAAAGTGAATTATTTTTCTAAAAAAGGTCTTTTGGTTTATCATCTACTTTAAAAATGTAGCAAGGCACACACCTCAACAGTGGCATCATCATCGTCGGCCGTGTCAGCAGAAGCCCAGCTACGAGCCTGGGATTGTTTCTGCTGCTGTTGTGATTGCTGCTGCTGCTTTTTTGGCTGCTGCTTTTGTTGCTGTGATGATTGCTGCTGTTGATCACTTTGCGAAAATGATGATGATGGTTGGTCTTGCACAGCATCATTGTCGAGTTGATCTTCTGTTGGACGAAAGAAACAGAAATTAGTTTTGCAGATTTAACAAAAAAAAACAAACTAAAAGCAAAAACGGATATCTGTTAAGATGTGTTTAGCAATTTGTGGCAGTGATTAAGACAAAAGATTGGTCATAAGATTTTTGGCTTGGAATCAATATATTTAGAAGTTTTGGGTTAATTTACAATAGCTGATGAGGTTCTGACAGAGCTTTAGCAGATGAGGAGATGAACTGGTCAACAATGAAAATGATGCCTCGACAAACAGCTATCAATAGATAACGTTTTAGAGGTCTCTTATCACACACACTCAAATTATTCAACTGATTTTAAAATAGTGTTTTCTTTTTTTATTACATTTTCACCCCAAACAAGGCATATTGCCACTTTGATGTAGAGGGCTACTATCAGGGACATAAGCTACAGGGGTACTATGTGGGGAGTTGGACAGCAAGATGTTGGTTCACGTTGCACTTGAACTTCTGCATGTCAGTACAGTTGAGGAAGCAGGCACTTGGAAGGGAATTCCAAAGTCCAGCAGTTCTGGGGAAGAAACTACTGGAGTAGAAGGCTCTCTTACATCTAGGGATCTCAACTGTGAAGGGGTGGGATTTTGCTGCTTGTCAGGTTTGTTGGGGGTATTTACATTGAAGGGGTACAAGTGCTTGCAGTTCGTCGGAGCATTCACCGTTAAAGTACTTCTAGAACAGGCAGAGGGATGCTACATTTCGTCGATGGGATAGAGGCTGAAGCTTAGATGACAGTTCAGGACCTATCAGGTTGGCGACTCTCTTTTGAACCTTATCTAGGAGTGAGAGACTAGTAGCAGATGCACCAGCCCAAATATGACAACAATACTCCATACACGGGCGAATGGTGGCCTTATAGAGGTACAGGATACTTTCGGGCGTTAGTAGCTTTCTTGTTTAGCGATGCTGTTTCAGAATGAGAATTGATAATTTGAATTATTCAGATTCATCTTGGTTGTTATTTTAATGTTTCAGCTGATCAAGGATGGAGGCTACATCTTTGTAACACGTTAAAATTAACAACCAAGTAGTAGTCTGAATTATCAAAATTAAAATGCTATTTTAAATTGACTAGCCAATCTTCTCTAAGTTGTAAGTATGCATCTAAAAAATATTTTTCTAGAATTTTAATGGCATTCACCTTGGTCTTCGTTGGCCTACACTACATCCCAAATCATAGCGGACACATGTATGGTGGTCTTCAGCAAGGTCGCACAAGATGGCTAACCAACCATGATGTCAATGTTGAAGGTCAACCACCTGTGGATCTGAAAGCACAACCAAGTCTTCCTTGATGGTTATGGTCCACATCCTCAGCTATCCACTAGAATCCCAGTCGAGAAGTAGGGAAGATTAAATCACAACTTAATTCTCCCTTTGGATGACAAACCGCATGTCAAAACCATTAAAGATATTGCTACAAGACAGACAGCAGAAATTTTAGATTGAGATAACAGCAGTTGGGACACTGTCAGCCCATAAGTAAGATGGGAGCAGTTACACATTTTCAATATATAGATTCTATGTTTTTTATTCTTGAAGTACTGTTAAAAAAGGAAGGAAGAAAGAATCGACCATAACATGGGATTCATCAGGATTAGTGAGGAGTCCAAGTTCGAACTGGGTTCTTTTTAAAGAGACAGATTCTACTCGACTGATAAACTACTAAACACTAGGATTAAAAATTTTACTTACCTTCATCAAATTCCTCAAACTCTGCAAACTCATTGTCTTCTAAGTGAGCGTCATATTGATTGCATTTGACGCAATGCACCAGAAGGGTCAGAAGGCCAAGCACAAAAAACAAGTCACGTACAGTCAACTCCATATCCTGAAAAAGACAAATTATTTAAGATTCAAATGTGAATTCATGTCTTGAGATATTAATACTCAAAAAAGTTCAGATGTCATATATATATATAAACAAAAGAAATGTGTGAATATATATATATATATATATATATATATATATATATATATATATACATACGCTGATGACACCACACTCTATAACAGGCACAAGGGGAAATGAACACATATCTAAAGAAGTGGCAGAAACACTAGAGGAAGACCTCTAATCTGTAGTGGAATGGGGACAAAAATGGATAGTAAAATTCAATGTTGCCAAAACTAAGTTTATTTCCTTGAATAATTACAAGAAACTTTCTCAACCATATGGCTATGACTAAAGATACATTACATGAAAGTACTTCATTCAAACTCCTCGGCTTAACGTTCACAGAGAACATGAGTTGGAAAAGATACATTGAGAGCATTGCCAGGGCCGCTGCGAGAAAGGTGGGCTCTCTCTACCATGCTAGAAAGTTACTTACACCTGGAAGTATCCTGTACCTATACAAGGCCATCATTCGCCCATGTGTGGAGTACTGTTGTCACATTTAAGCTGGAGCATCTGCTATTAGTCTCTCGCTCCTGGACAGGGTTCAAAAGAGAGTTGCCAAACTGATAAGTCCTGAACTGTCATCTAAGCTTCAACCTCTGTCCTATCGATGAAATGTTGCATCCCTCTGCCTGTTTTACAAGTATTTTAATGGTGGATGCTCCGATGAACTACAAGCCCTTGTACCCCCTTGACATAAATATTCCCGACAAGCAGTCAATTCCCACCCCTACACAATGGAGATCCCTAGATGTAAGAAAGCCTTCTACTCTAATAGTTTCTTCCCTAGAACTGCTAGACTTTGGAACTCCCTTCCGGGTTCCTGCTTTCCAAACTGTATTGACATGCAGAAGTTCAAGTGTAATGTGAACAGACATCTTGCTGCTCAACTTTCTACATAGTATCCCTGCAACTTATGTCCTCGATAGCAACCCCCTACTTCAAAGTGGCACTGTGCCTTGTTTGGGGTGAAAATAGAATTTAAAATAAAAAAATAAAAAAACACACACACACACACGCGTGTATATATGTTAAGTGTTGAGACATTATGTTAAACAAAGATGGCGGCAGTAAATCAAATCGGCGAAGAATTAATGCAGTCCCGATCTCGAGTGTTAAGTAATTCTTAGTAACAAAGATGGCAACGAAGCATCAATGCAGTCACGATTCAGTTGTTTCAAAATTCAACATTTTTTTTATAATAAAATTAGAAGGCTTCTGATTGGTTGATTTTCCTAACTGAGTTATAAGTAAGATCGGCGGAATCATTGGGGTCATACTCTCATTAGAAGTCAAAAACATTTTAACAATATGTAAGGTAAGACAGACATAATCAAAGGTTGTAGAGAGTCAAACATAGACAAACTAATGGTCCCCTTTGTTTAACTTGAAACCGACAGTATTGATGTTCTTCTGTAACACATAAATATATATTCAGAGAATGTAGATGAACCGTAACCCAAAGGCAAAACTGTGGGGAGAAGGGGAAGGGTTAATGATCATCCGCTATTCTACTCTTAACTAAATGTAGTTTGATCCGTTTGTTCGACACCATTCCTTTCATTCTTTCCTCATTTGTTCATTTTCATTTCAGCAATCACCACAATACCACATTTACTTTATGGGGTACCATGCACTATGATCATGACCTCAAAATTGGAAAGTCCGGGCAAGAAAAATGTGTGAATATTCTACAAAAACTTAGCAGAAAAAAACTTGACAAGTTCATTTCAATAAGTGTTTTAGATTAGGTTAATCCAGGATTTGAATGAAATATGGCATTGACATTGGATTAAGGATAATCCTTTCATGTTTTTATTAAACAAATTATCCATTCATGGATGATGCAATAAATATGCTTACAAAAAAAAAAAAAAAAAAAAAAAAAAATCTGTCATTTATTTGTTAGAGAAATTGACTGTTTTTTTTTTACGAAAAGTTTTCTTTTACACGATCAAATTCGAAAACTAAAATTCATTCAATATAACAGACCACTTATACATTGTTTGAATTCTAGAAAATATCTAAAATTTAAGCTTAAGATGTCTTAAAAGAAATTGAAATTCAGGGAATCTTGATCAATTGATGTCTATGGATCAAATTCAAAACAAATTTGAAATGTCTTAATTTTTAAAGAGCGAGGGTGGGAGGAGGGATATTATGCCCCCTAAAATTTAATGCAAATCTGAAATATTTAAATTTTCAAACGGAGGTTGTGCCCATAAAATACTCTAAAAAACTGAAATTTGGGGAATATTTATTACTTGATGTCTCATATCTATTGTTAAAATTTTACAAAAATTGAAAGCATCTCAATTTTCATGAAAGGTTTATACCCTTTTTTTATATAAAACTAAATAAATATAGCCCACACTATGAACCCTTATGCCTAGAAGTTGTATTCCAGCATTAATAATCAGGAGTAAATCTTGTACATCTTTATAAAGAATTTAAAATTTAGCGGTTGAAAAGACCAGACAAGTGAAAAATTGATTTTAATAAACACATCTATTTATTAAAATTAAATTGAAAGACTTTTATGAAAGAAGGAAAACAAAAAACTATCTGTATTTCCTGAAGAAGATTTTATTATTCAAAAATATGAAAACAAAAAAAAAATTCACTTTTATTATAATAGATATGTTTATTAAAATTAATTTTAAACTTGTCGGGTCTTTGCAATTGTTCAATCTTAAATTCTTAATATTGAACGCTTTTCAAACAGTGGATTCCCTATTATTAAAGATTAATATATATATATATATATATATATATATATATATATATATATATATATATATATATATTTATATATATAATATATATATAAATACAGACAATTACTATATATATATATATATATATTATATATATATATATATATATATATATTCAGAGGTGAAGCAACCAATGAAGTTTTAAGGTTAATGCAAGAGTCTTCAATATGGAAGGCAAGATATACATTTATATGTTGCGACGACGCATTCATATGGATTCTACTTTTGTATAAGTAATATCGTCTGAAGAGGTTTCTAGTTACTTGTAACTGGTTGAGCGAAACATGCTCATGAATGTGTAGCAACATATAAATGCTTTTGTAAAACAAATAAAAATGTTGGAAGAATTAATCAGAATCGGGAATCAGAAAAATCAGAACTTATTGGAGTATCTAAATAAGAAAAGCCTTATTTCCAATTTCAAAAACGTTTTGTTTAAATAAAAAAACAAAAAAAAAATTAATTTTTCATTGCATACAATGGAAAATTAAGTTACTAATGTTAAAATAAATATTTTTATTGATTTCGTACCAGAAAAACTAAAGTCTATAGATCACAATAATTAATTCAAATAAAAGTGAGACCAAAAAATCTTTGACTCATTATTTTCAATCAATTACGGGAAAAAATTAGAGAAAAAAATTAGTTATTATTAATTTACTTCACCGACAGTATATGTAAAGAAAAATGACCAATTTGTTGAAATGTTTACAAGAATGTAAACAAAAAAAAAAAAAGAAAAAGAAGGGTACGACCACAGGGAAAACTATACAGGATTGTCTACAGGTGTATAAAATGACCCCCAAGGACATGTTCCATCTTGCGGGTCACCAGCGGAAGCCATGTTTAATATTAAGAGTTTAAACAAACCGTTACCAAATCATCAGAAATCAGAACGAAAAATGTCAAAAAAAAAAAAAAAAAAAAAAAAAAAAAAGAAGACATTTGCAAATCGGAGAATAGTTTTTTTGTTTTTTTTGTTTGCAAATGTTAAAAAATCAATTCAGGAAAAGATATTCTGATACTGTGGAGGACAACACTACAGACGAATTAATGGATGTTGTGTCTGACACAATCAAGTCATAAGTCCCATAATTTCAAATGCAAATATCTAAAAGGAAAAAACAAAAAACACAGACTTTGTGAAAGTCAACTCCAAGGTAAAAAAAAAAAAAAAGAAGAAGATACTGACTCCTTATGGATTAAAAGACAGACATTATGGAGTAAGCTGATACACCTATTTCAGGAATAATGAACTTACTCGGACATAATAAATATAGTTACATCTAACATGTCTTAGATGTGTGTTATTCATTTGGCCACTCGCTCCAATCGCTAATATATTCTAATCTTGATAACCAGTCTGGCAGAAACTGGATCCCTTCGATAGCCTTTTATCTAGTGAGCTAAGGCATTCATCCTGGACAGTTCTAGGAGGTCTACCCTCTCAAACCTTGCCTCCTATCTTTCAGGTTGAATAAGTTAATTGCTTACTGCTTAAGTGCCCCAACTGGGGAATGCCGACAGGATTGCCCAAGCAATTTTTAAAAGATCAGAGTGCTCCTCCTTTGAGTGTGCTAACTTAACTCTCATCACATTCCAACCTTTTGTCATATCTTCCTGCCGTGGGAAAGGAAGTAAATACCAGCGATTTGTGGCAGTTATGGCCCCAGAATCATGATGTGTACTTTTGTAACATACTTTTGCCAATACACTTTTTGCTAAATATATCACTGTGTTTGTCTTGATTGACTACAACACATATTCATTTACTCTTGTAACTTGTCATTTTTCTCTAATTACATGCATATTACTTGTACATATATAATGAACATCTATGTATGTATACGTTATATTAACAGGCTGCCCGATCATAAAATATGCTCAAATATGATATTTTAATTTATACAAATCTATTTATTATTATATTGTACTAAATATATAGTAGTGATTTCAAAACATATATATATATATTAGCAGTTCAGCACGACTTTGCTCGAACCCTATGTACTGTTCATAACTTTATGGGCATATATATATATATATATATATATATATATATATATATATATAAAAATTGACTCATGTCCAGGTAACCTAAATCTAAAATTTCAAGTGTTTAGACCCAAAATTGGCAGAGGAGTTTGCTAGAGTCTGCAAAGGTCAACTCTTTCAACTTTGACCTCTTGGCAGCCAAATTTTCGCCCAAAAACTTATTAAAAAGCTTGCTACATGTCTGAATACCTTTTATGTAAAATTTCAAATATTCAGACCCAAAATTGGTTGAATAGTTTGCTATAGACCGCAAAGGTCAAATCTTTTGAACTTTGACCCCTTGGTAGCCAAATTTTTGTCCAAAAACCGATTAAAAAGCTTGCCATGTCTGACTATACTTTATGCAAAATTTCAAATGTTTGGACCAAAAATTGAGAGAGACTGCAGAGGTCAAATTTTTTTTAAACTTTGACCCCAATTTTGGCCTCTTAACATTTGTTCTGAGCTCAAATCAAATTAAAAAATTTGATCCTTGTCCAAGTAAAATTTCAAGTATTTAGATCCAAAATTGGCAGAGAAGTTTGGTAGAGTTTTCAAAGTTCAAATTTCTGGCCGAAAACCGATTAAGAAGATTTTCCCAAATCTCAATACCCCTTATGTTAGATCTCGAGTCTGTAGACTAAAAATTGACAGAGTAGTTTTTCCTTAGCTCTATCATTAACCCAAAGTCAGAGTGGCCACCTCCATACCCTCTCACAATTGCACAAAGACCCTCTTAAAACCACACATAATCGTCTGGGGTGGGAGGTTAACGGAAGGTATTAATCTACAATAATACCAAAGAAATATTGCAAAATATTCATTTTTAAACAGTCCTAGATTTCGATTTCAGTTATTTGTACATATAATGCATTACAATTCAGCTTTGAGTTCTTTAACTTCTTTTCTTTTAATGAATACATGGCATTTTTAAGGAATTGCAGCATATTTATGTGCATTTACTGCAGATTATTTGGAAACAGAACATTGCTTTTACCCTCCATTAAAAACGACCTTCGTGGGAAGTTTAAAAGCAATGCCATTTCTGCAAGTCATCTTTTTGATTGACTACGTTAAATTTGAATGCTTTATACTTCTGGTCGCGTCATGGTGTAGCGATAAGACGTCAGGTTTTTTTCACTTTCTTTTTCGCCTTCACGTCACAGGTTCGAGCCTGCCTGCCTACTATCACTTTTTTTTTTTACACCTCCAAACACCCGGGCAACCGGCGGGCACCCAGGCTAGTATAATAATAAATATGAAATCTGCATTAATCAAAGCAGCCTGCTAGTATATATATATATATATGTATATATATATATATATATGTATATATATATATATATATATGTATATGTGTGTGTATGTATATATATATATGTGTGTGTGTGTGTATGTATGTATATATATATATGTGGGGAAGAGAGTAAGATCGATTCTTTAAGAGGAGACTTATTAGGTTAATGCAAAGCTCAACAATTTGTTTTGGAGCTTAGTGTTAAGTTTTGAGACATTGTGTTGAAAAAAGAGGGCAGCGTAGTTCACATCAGTAACCAAGATGGCGGCCAAGAATCAAATGCGGTCCGTGGTGTAGTTAACCTCTTAAGTTCTGAGATATTGTGTTGAATAAAGATGGCGGCATAGTTCAGATCAGTAACCAAGATGGCAGCCAAGAATTAAATGCGGTCCGTGACATAGTAAACAGCGAACTGATTGAATCCAACATTCGACAATTTTTATAATAATTTGGAGACGTTTTCATTGGTTGTTTATAAAAATGATTGGCGAATCCATTCGTCTCATACCCCCATTAGGAGTCAAAAACATTTTACATATAGAGTATCAATAATAAAAAAAAAAAAAGAAAATGACAATATAAAATATTTTTTAAAAAACATTAATAATAAATAGAAGTTCCTCTGTGAAAAATGCAGTCATTATTCAAAAAAATCCATTTTTAAAAAATATTTCAATACTGCTTTGCACTCAACAAGGACCTAAAAACTTTCAGAACTTTCTTCTACCGTAAATTTTCTTTATTGTAGTTTTATTTTATTTTTATTTTTTTCACTTGACTCTTTATATTTTTATCTTGTTATACTTATTTTTTTTTTAATCTATTTTTTATTCTCCTATATTTAATAACTTTGTATTTCTTATACCTTTGTTATTTATTATTACTCTATAATTCTTTACAAATTTATTTATTGCAAACTATCTTTCTTAGTTGTTGTTTCATGACGTTTCGGCCAACTATTCCCCTGGTCTTCATCAGGTGGTAACTGCGATGGGATAGGAACTCCAAATCTCCTAACTCTCAGCGATTACTGCCATCCATAGTTGTTGTCGTCTCACCACGTTTTTGGCTAAGTAAGCCACTGGCCGGCTTTGGGTAAGATTGAAACCGCTATCTTCAGACAATTCTCACCTTAAACTGTAGAGATTCAACGTCTCTATCCCATACTCCTTTGTATTTTTATGCCTTTATTCTACCATCTGTTCATCCTCTATTTTATTCTACCATCTGTTCATCCTCTATTTTATTCTACCATCTGTTCATCCTCTTATTTTATTCACTAAAAAAATCTTTCTATATTGTATCCCTTGTAATTTATCTTCTCACATTTATTATAGTATTATAATATTATTCCTAATAATTTATATTTCATTTAAATACTGTTAGAATTTCAGATACCCCTTCTAAAATACACTGAGATAGCATAAATCCCTATTTCAAGTAAACCTCTTCCATAACTATAACCCATTAATACATATGATTAAATAAGCATCTTTTTTCAATTCCCTTATCCTATATTCACCCTAAGAGTTTAATCACACATATCATACACATATATTGAACGCACCGTGGCAGACATGCTATATACTTACTTTCACTATATAATAAAAGCTATACTCCTCTTCTTGCTTAGTCACAGAGATCACTCTAGTTCTCCCACACCCAAATAGTTTTAATATTTTATTTCTCACGGCACAATTATTTTGCTCCCAATGTAACTATCACTAGACGTCACATCCCTATTATGTTACCTAGCATCTTCTCTACTCTTCTGATGAGAAGCATTAGACTTTGAAATACCATGGTATAAAGAGTTCTTACTTATCCTACACCCTTAATTGATGTATCATCCTTATTGAATAAATCTATATACATTAGTATATATTTTTATATTGTCATTTTCTTACTTTATTGATACTCTCTCTCTCTCTCTTATATATATATATATATATATATATATATATATACATATACATACATACACTATCACTTATTCATGCTCCCAGGAAACACTGGATAACCCTGTTAATTTTAAAAGTGGTGAATTTCAAGCATCAAGTCTACTCCAATGTTATTATTGAAGTAGAGATTAATTCCGTTTACAATTCACAAGTTTTTCTAATGTTGAACAATCTCCTAACAAAGAGACTACACAACAAAGCAACAACCAATGTGTAACTATAACAAAAAAACATCAACCTATCATTCTAATTAATAGCTGTCCAATTATTAAACATTGAAACATAAAAACTATCTGTCACCATGAACTGCTGACCTGCACAATTACCGTTCTCTAAAAATATATAAATGATTGATTTTTTTTATTTTCTAAATTTATAGACCTATCTTGACTGACAAACTGGGTTGAGGGGTGTTATTTTGTCCGATTAGCTTGAGGAAGTTTCACTTGTCATTTCTTACTTACAAATCCCTGATGCTCATTGTGGATAAACAATTAGGGTTTTTATAGAAATCGCTCCAGACAAGGTATGATGCCATTTTATGTAAGGAGCTAACAAGAATAAAAGTTTATTATTACAATGACAGGAGACGAAAAGCTATCATCATCATCAGTGAATCTGCCATTTAACGACCATGGCTCACCAATGCGGACAGCTATCCATAGCCCGAAACAGCTCAACTTTTGACGATAATCCCGTCCAATCAATCAAGTTGTCCATCAAAGTGCATCTTGGTTAACCTTGTTTTTTTGATCCTGGCATTCTACTAGTCAATACCAGATGTTCTATGACTCTTTGAAAAGCTGTATAGGTAGGAGGAAAACGGTCAGCAGGAAAGAATTTCCACAAACCTGCAGTGCTAGGAAAGAACCTATTGGAATAGGAAGCTGTATTATAATGAATTGATGGAGACCACTAGACCAACGAGTTAAACAAACTGGAACAAAGGAAGCAGGACATAAATCAGACACTTCTGAAGAACATTCACGGGCAATATGAACTGGAACAAATACATTGAGGCCATTGTGAAGACTGCTGCAAGGAAGGTGGGTTCTCTCTATTGAGCTAAAAGACTAGTCACACCTGAGAGTATCATGTACCTCCACAAGGCCAATATTCGACCATGCATGGAGTATTGTTGACACATCTGGGATGGATAAGATCCAAAAAAGTCTTCAATCTAATAGGTCCCACTTTGTCAACTAAGCTCCAATCTCTGTCCCATCACTGCACTGTTGCATCTTTATGCCTGTTTTACAAATATTTCAATGGAATGTGCTCTGATGAACTCATTGCACTTGTGACCCCTCGACGTACATATCCCTGACAAACCCACTTAGCAACAAAATCCCTTCACTGTTGAGGTCCCTAAATGCCAGAAAGATTTCTACTCTAGTAGTTTCTTCCCTTAAACAGCTAGACTTTGGAATTCCCTTCCTGCTACCTGCTTCCCTGACTGTACTGATATGCAGAAGTTTAAATGTAATGTACCTATTTACTATGCCTCCCCACGGGACAGAGTTAGACACCAGGGTCGTTTTTTAACGCGGAGAAAAGGTACAAAAATAAAAATTGTCTCAGTCGTGAAGGATTTCTCCTCCACCGAAAGAGAACAAGAAATAGAAGTGCAATTTAAATGTAATGTAAACCAACATCTTGTTAATCTTTCCTAAGCATGGTCCTAAATAGTAGCCCGTTACATCCAAGTGACGATATGCCTTGTTTGGGGTGAAGGTGAGTGAAAAAAAAAAAAAAGCCTCCAAAACATGCGTTATAAATAATGGCATTTACAGAAGACTGAGACTAGCAACATCATATCTGTGAGAGAGGTTGTAGAGAAGAAAGAATAAGAGCCAAATCAAATTACAGATAGGTTTCTGCAATTTATCAAGAACCTTCAAACGGGACAGAGATTCACCAGGCCACACATTACAACAGTACTCCATGCATGGCCTGATAGTAGATTTTTAGAGAATAGCCTCACGTGTGAGAAAGTATTTACAGCAATAGAGAAAACTGATTTTATGAGAATCAGAAAGAGCAATGGATTTAATATATGAATTGCAAAAAAGATTTGACGAGAAGGGAAAGACCAAGAAGTTTTAGAGATGATTTCTCATTGAGAACAGAGCCATCCATAAGAATCTCAAGAAGCAAAGGGACACACCTACGATTGAAAGACACAAGCTCAATCTCAACAGGATTAACCGAATCCAAATCAAGTTCGAGATCAGCTGCGTTATTTCAACTGATCTGACGAAGACTGGAGAGAAGCAATACCAGAATAGAAGGTGGTATCAATCAGCATAAATGTTTGTAAGAAGACGCATTAGCTTTCAAATTGGCTTACTATTTATTTACTCTTGGTTTGCTTTGGTTGTTTCATGGCATATCAACCCTTTTGGATTATTTAATGTATAATCCAGTCATTTTGATAAATGTTTTTAAGCTTCAAGTTGTTGATATCGTCAAATAACCAATTTATCCGTAGTCACAACTTTTCACCCTATTTTCAAGGAGGGGGTACTTATTAGTGAGGGGTGGAATAGGAATGGTTATGAGTAGGTTGGTGCAGATTTTATATGATGGGGCTTGACGTGACCAGTTGATTGATTCAATTAGACTTTTCATTTAGCCCAGGTCAAAGTGAAGTGTTGCAGCGTGCATATCCACTTTTCCAGGTTATCGACTGCGCATCCATCAGGATCTCGTCTTTTAAGGCCAACAGGTTGCTAGCCATGGTAAACTGTTGGCCACATTGGGAGAGAAAAAAAGAGAAGGGAAAGAATAAAATACAGAAGAAAATTGTTCTTTTTGCAGAACATGATTGAGTTTTGCAAAAAGAAAGAAGAAAAAATAGCCTCTATGTTTGGTGCATTTTAGGTTAGGAAGCTGGCAAAATAAAAATTTTGGGCATAGTTACATAGTTGGGCATAAACTCTTAAAATATTGCTGCATTTTGATAAGAATTTTTTTTATTTAATCTTAATTTTTTTTTTTTTTTTTTTACACAACACAAAGTGTCTACAGTAGTACACAATGCTTATTATTATGAACTTCATAAACATTATTTTCAAAGCTTTGTGTATCTAAAACCTCCAATATAGTTATCGTTTTGTGTTGCCATAGTTTTAAGCAAAAACATGACAGCATCTGCAATGTAGACAATAAAACTTTAAAGTGAAAAAATTGTTTAAAAAACTACTTGTTTGTTATCAAAATGCATAGATTCCAAAAGATTCAAATTTAAAAAAACTGTCTACAAAAATATTGGATTCTTTAGAAAAGCTTTTTCAGGGAGAGAGAAATTAGTGTAGAGCAATAAAAACAGAAACAAAAAAAAACGACTTCTATTCTGAAAGTCATTCAAAAGGTCATAAGTAATTTATGCAATCTCTAACTTTAAATGTATTGACCTCTTGGATATGACTTTATCACATATCCGGTGATAATTTTAGGAGTTCAGGGGGGATGGAGAGGGTGTAACCCTTTAATTGCCATTATTACCAGGTTTCTTTGGATCCAGAGTAGTAACACCTATCAGTGTTTCAGCTATGAATGAATTAAGAGGGAGAGAAGGGAAATATATTTCACACACTAACAATAAAAATGTAGATGTCCATTTTTAAAATCGTGCATGTAAAAATATGGATAATTAGCACAAAAATTGCAATGTATCTCTGGCAAGCTATGATCGACTTTTGCAAACTGATTTCAAAGAAAAAGAACAAATAATTGAAACAAAACACTGCCATGAATAATCTTTTAAACTATATCTCTATTACAGAAAAGTCACTTTGTGTGTGCGAGTTCCTTCCTCATATGTTCCGAAACAGCTGAGCCTATCTTTTGCAAATTTCACACAAAAGTAATTTATATTTCTGCCAGTGTTCTTATATATACTTTGTACAGAAATTCATCTGATAAGTATCCAAAATCAAAAAAAATTTGATCTTAAAAATAGTTTTTCTCTCTTATACATAAAAAAAAAAAAAGAATTTTTACAGGGGAATATTTTATGTTACACCGGCTAAGGGAAATAAAATCTCAGCAAATCATTTCTTAAAAAAAAACAAAAAAAAAAAAAAAAAAAAAAACATATATTGTCATCTGGAGGTATAACTCAGTGGTAGAGCATTCGACTACAGATCGAATGATCCCCTGTTCAAGCCCGGGTGTACCTCACCATTTCATTTCAATGTTTTCTTATGAGTTCAATTGATCATAAAAGAAAAAGAACCATTTAAAATTGCTGCAAATCATTTCTTCGTTTGCATATTTTAAAATTAACATTAATCACAAGTAACTTTTCCAGGTCATCCATTGTCAAGCCCAAATATCAGCTGACATGATATTGTAAACAAACACAGACGGAATTTGATGAATGACATTATTATTATTAATTTTTTTTTTTTTTGCGAATTAGTTCACCGGGCAAATTATTCCTCGTAATATATAATAATCAATAGGGAATTCATTATATATTGACAGACGCCACACTAGACAATCTAAAAATCACCCCTTCTCAGGTGCATGCTATCATAAGAAATCTTGACACTGCAAAAGCATTTGGACCTGATCCCATCCCAGCTGTGCTATTATAAAAAAGTGCTCCGCAGAAGTAGCTCCAGTTCTCTCCAAACTTTACAACAAATGCCTTAATGAATCTTGCTTTCCTGCCTGCTGGAAAACTGCTTCTGTATTACCAGTGTTCAAGAATCCTAGCGAAAGAACTGACCCAGCAAATTATTGCCCCATTAGCCTCCTCCCACTTTTCGCCAAAATATTTGAGACAATAATTAACCAAGCTCTAGTCCATCACCTTACAGATGCTAAACTTCTGACTGACCAACAATATGGATTTAGACAAGCTCGTTTAACAGCAGACATCCTAACTGTAATCTCAGAACGTATATACCAGTCACTGGATAAAGCGGGGGAGGGTAGAGCGGTAGCTCTAGATATATCTAAGGCTTTTGACAGGGTATGGCATGAAGGTCTTCTCAGAAAAATCAGATCATATGGTATCACTGGTAGAATACATAACATAATTAAATCCTTCTTAGATAGGAGAAAAATCCAGGTTGTCCTCGACGGTCATACATCTAAACAATACGATGTAAATGCGGGAGTGCCTCAGGGGTCTATCCTGGGACCTCTGTTATTCCTAATATTCATAAATTACCTCCCTGACAAAATTACCTGTGAGATGGGTATATATGTTGACGACACCACACTCTATAACAGACACGACAGGAAAACAAATGAACACATATCTAAAGAAATGGCCGAAGCACTAGAGGATGACCTCCGATCTGTAGTGGAATGGGGACATAAATGGATGGTCACATTCAATGCTGCCAAGACTAAACTCGCTTCCTTCAATAATTACAAGAAACCTTCTCTACCACCAATTGCAATGGCCAATGACTCTTTATCTGAAAGTACATCCTTCAAACTCCTCAGCCTAACGCTCTCAGGAAACATGAGTTGGAACAATTACATCAAGAGTATCGCCAGGACCGCTGCGAAGGTGGGTTCTCTCTACCACGCTAGAAAGATACTAACGCCCGAAAGTATCCTATACTTCTATAAGGCCATCATTCGCCCATGTATGGAGTATTTTTGTCATATTTGGACTGGTGCATCTACCACTAGTCTCTCGCTCTTAGACAAGGTTCAAAAGAGAGTCGCCAATCTGATAGGTCTTGAACTGTCATCTAAACTTCAGCCTCTGTCCCATCGATGAAATGTTGCATCCCTCTGCCTGTTCTACAAGTACTTTAACGGTGAATGCTCTGATGAACTGCAAGCACTTGTGCCCCCTCGACGTAAATACCCCTCCGACAAACCAGACAAGTAACTAAATCCCACCCCTTCACAGTAGAGATCCCTAGATGTAAGAGAGCCTTCTACTCCAATAGTTTCTTCCCCAGGACAGCTAGATTTTGGAATTCCCTGCCAGGTCCCTGCTTCCCCAACTGTACTGACATGCAGAAGTTCAAGTGCAACGTGAACCAACTCCCTACACAGTACCCCTGATGCCTCTGTCCCTGATAGTAGCCCCCTACAACAAAGTGGCAATGTGCCTTGTTTGGGGTGAAAATGTAATAAAAAATAAAATAAATAAATAAAAAAATAAAAAATACATATGCAATTTGCATAAATTAAAATATAATATTTAAGTGTAGCGGTCAGCCATTTGAATCATGTTTCTGAATTTTTTGAGATGAGGATTGATTATTTATATTATTTGGATTCTTCGGACTACTATTCTCATCTTGAGTGTGATTTTCACATTTTTTCCGATCTAACCTCCGACCTTCTTCAGGTATATTTTGTAAAACTCTGGAATCTTTCTGTTGAACTTGGGAATCTGCACAGAATTTCAAGCAAATCCCTTTCTTTAGGACTTCTACCCAGTCATAGCTGACGGAATGAGAGCATGCTACCCAGGGAAGCGAATAAAGCGTTCCGTTCGAAATTTCAGGAAGATTCCAGAGTTCAACAATATACACCTGAAGGTGAGAGGTTAGATACGCTGAGAATGTCATGAAAATAACACTCAAAATATGGGTAGTAGATAGGAACAAAAATAAAAATTGACTCATTTCAAAATGAGTGTTTCTGTTTAAAGCACAACTGAATTATGATATTTGAGTTTTCATTTTAAACTTTTATTCAAGCCATCTATATATATATATAAAAGCGAAAATATATGTATGTATGTTTGTGTGTCTGCTAAAAACTTCTGACCAACGGAACAAAAATTCACAAACAAACATATGAAAGCCCCACCCTCCGGACGACAAATATCGAAAAATTGGCCCAAAAGGACCATCAGAAGTGCGTCAACTGATCGATTTTCTGCAAAAAAAAAAGTGACATTTTAATGTTAAACATTACATATTTTTAAATCGATTTATAACTGCCCCCAAAAATATGGGCGCCAACTCTTCTACATAAAGTATACACGGGGCCGTTTATTTTGGGTCAACTTGTATTTAAAACCCGCTGAGTCATATCACGTGATCTTGACGTCAGCAAGCTGGAATGGCAGTCTGAATTTAAAAAACATTGTTGTTATCGGTAAAAAAAAATTTAACCCTCACACAAGCTAAACTATGAACTTCTACGCTATGACAACGTTACCAAAGTTATTAGCACGTTGAAAATAGTTAGATACGATAGTTAAACGAAAAATAACAAGCCAAAAATGTGAAGTAAAAAAAAATACGCTTACAAAAAATATTAACGATCAAAGTTTTTACAAAAAAAACAGCCAGACGCCATTTTCTTTTTTAGTAACACTCTTTAGAGTAAGGAAGACGAAGTGAGAGAGAGAGAGAGAAAGAGAGACACACACATACACAAATGCAAACAGAGAGAGAGAGACAGAAAGAGAGAGAGAGACAGATAGAGAGAGATGTCTAGACAGGAAACAAAATATGTAATTTAATAAACGCTAATGTGAAGTAAAACAAAAAAAATAAAATACTGCTACATCATCTCCTAACGCTCCCGCGATGACCTCATTTAGTGGCTATCTGTCAATCAAACCTCTTTCACTCGCTTTATAAGCCTTATTTTAACACTATAATCAATTCCTCTTACTCTTGGCCTAGACGGTTAAGTGGTTGGAGTTTGTTTCACCTCCGCGTCAAGGCTCCCGGGTTCAATCCAGCCTCACGACCAAAACTATTTTTTTTTTCTTTTACATCTTTAGACACACGGGCAATGTTTTTTGTTTTTTTTTACTTCGCATATTCTTTAGTTTACCCCCCCCCCCCATACACACAGCGGTTCGTTTTTTTTTCGCTGTTTTTTTTTTTGGTCTTTCCAATATTTTAACATCGTTTCAGGGTTATTACTTATCCCCCTCCCCATACACACACCTACAAACACCCGGGCAATGCTGGGTACCCCCCCCCCCGCTAGTTATATATAAAAATTATTTTATAAAATCAACAGTAGGTTCTCTACAGTGCAATGTAGACAACAATATATTGTGAACTAAGTTACTGCGGGGATTGAATAGATTTACACTATTTCACTGCCTTCAGTAGTGTTTCCTTACATGATGCACATAGTGAAGTGACTTATCACGTCACGGAGGAATCTTTTTAGCAGACATTTGAAATAACAAAGTTTTTAAAAAAATGTGGTTCATTTTTTTTTTTTTTTTGTTTTTTACATAGTTTTTAATACTTTTTAATGGATCTACAAATGTTTTCACGAGTTTACAAAAACATTTTTATGTTTTCCGTTCTTTTTTTTTGGGGGGGGGCGATATTCAATTATAGAACTTGTGTAGTTTAACAAGTGCTTCTGCAGTTTAATTAACCGTTTTTTCGTAAGTAAGGCACCAACATTTACTGAGTAAGATACCAACCCCACACCTCAACCGCCCCTCTCCCCCATGTAAGCAGAATTTTTGTGAAATGTTAAATGGTATTTTACTCCATAAATGTTGGTGCTTTACTTATGGAAAAATGGTTAATTAAACTGTAGAAGCACCTGTTAAACTACACAAGTTCTACCCCCTCCCCCCAAAAAAGAAGAAAAAACACAAAAAATGTTTTTGTAAACCGCTCATGAAAACTTAATTTTTAGAGCAATTAAAAAGCATTAAAAACTACGTAACACACACACAAAAAAAAAAAGAAAAAAAAAGAAAACACATTTTTTTTTTTTTGGATGAAAAATATTTGTCATTTAAAATGTCCATCATGTATTCATGCGCCTTGTGAAACGTAAATTAACTACATGTATCCGCACATTTCAGTAAGAAACCGATTGTGCGTAGCGTAAACAAAAGCAGTGAAATGGGGCAAAGTAGTCCCAGGTTCCAGGGATTCATACCATGCAAACAAATTTGCGACAGGTTTAATTATCAAATTCGTTGTCAGTGACCTTGAATACCCCTGGAAACCAAATTAGAGTGGTCAGTGTTCTGTTGTAGCATAAGGCAATATTTAACAAGATTCCTCCGTGATGTGATAAGTCACCTGTTAAACTACACAAGTTCTATAATTGAATACCCCCCTCCCCAAAAAGAAAAAAACGGAAAAAGCCTGGGAGAGTGGACCTAGAACTGCAGAGAACTTAACTACTGCAAAATCAACAGGGACTGGATTACTACAAGAATGGTCTAATCTCTCTCTTAGCTATTTTCTTGAATTCTATGAGATCAATTTGGTGTGTGGGATTTTGAAGTGGTGAAAGTGTATTTTTTTTCAGCTAAAAAATACATTAAACAAGTTATAAATAAAATAATTACTTTTGAGTTTTTTGTCACAAACCCATATCATAACAATGGTCATGGCTCTGCACACCATCCCTGACACTTCGGCAAAATTATTGTTATTTAGTTGCTAAATTGCATGGGTTTGCCCATCTACTCATTTGCATGTTCTCTTCAACGTTTCAGTGTTCACATTTTTCTCCTCATAAAGTCGATCCTGAATTAACGAGTGCCATGTATTTATCAGTTAAAAAATAAAATAAATGGTTATATACCCTTAAAACACTATCGGGTCTGGAAGTAGATGATCATTTTACATAAAGTCTAAAACATTTTTTGTTGTTTTCTCGTCTTTTATTTTTTTTTTTTACTGTTAACTTTTTCAGGCTGTGTACATGTAATCGCCTAAAAATGTAGAATCTTATGTAGGGAGGAGTGGTGGCTGCATAGATTGCAGGAGTTCAATTTTATCATTTTCTTCTTTAATCTAAGTTAGAAATAACCTTTTTAATTAGTGATTTAATTTAAAATCACTTTTGAATTTCGGCTGTACACGAAGAAAAAATACCAACCGTTTTAATCCATTAACACATAAAAACTAAAAGAAACAAACAAAAAAAAAATGGTCGATGCGGAGTTTACATTGAAAGTGATTTTAAAACCTTTAAACTACCGGCGACCTGTACAAGAGTGACCACTCCCTAAAAATGCGTGTTTTACACTTTTTTCTTTTTTAAATTTTTTCCGACGATTATCATAGATTACAGACTTAAGTATCATATGAGCAGAAAAAAAAAAGAAAAGTTAATGACTTTTAAAAAGGGGGTTCACTTTCTCATTAAAACGTTCTATGTGGTCTGCCAAATAATTGTGAAGAACGACGCGCATGAACCCGTGATGTCAGACTTGTGTTAACTACACAAAGTATGGAAAAGCAGAAGCGACTTAATGATTTTTTAAAACCTTTGTTTATCTTCTTCAAACTGCAATTAATAATTAATCTTTGTTATAATTTTATTAGGTTTTAAGATTTTCACAGTTTAACGATTAATAATATTATAAACATTTGTATATTAAATGTGAAATACGATTTTACTAAAATGTTCATTTGGTTAATTACAGGTTTCCATACTTTTATTTGGTAAAAAGATACAAACAAGATATGACAGTGATCTACAAAATGTTTATTATTTGTGCAATAATATTTTTCAATCGGTTTTAATCTGGCAATAAAATAGCTGATAAAAGTCATGTTTATATTATAACTTAATATTTAAAAAAAATTTAAACACAATTAATTAAAAATCTATGTTGAAACAGAACATTTTTAAATAATGGAATTTTAATCATTTTAATCTTTTAAAAATGAATTAATTTTTAGGAAATTTCTTTTTCTTGGCAATTCAACTGATAATAGTATATATTGATTAGAAAAAATGCTATTTATTTATTAAAAAATCCCATTAAATTTATATCTATTTTTAACTGTAACTTCAAGATAAGTTTTTGTTCAATACGTGTATTTAAACTTTTAAAAAATAAATGTTTTCCTTATTTGAACTCTTATGTTTCATAATAGAAATTTCGATCGATTTAAATATATTTTGTTCGAATTTCGAAAAAATAAATGGGGGGGGGGGTCATGCACTAAAAATATTTCTCCTCATATATATTACGGAAACTGCATTTTATATGTAACTAGCGAGGGGTGTTTTTCGGGGTATGCGAAAAAAACCCGAAGCGTTGACGACGCGCAATTGGAAAATAGTAAAGTGTTAAAAAAAACAAACAGGTGCGCGTTTTTGATTGACGTGACGGCGATAGGTATTCAGCAGTTACAATTTTGTGCGGGACAGTTTTGAATAAATCGGTTTGTTTAGTTTTAAAAACCCGCTCCCTGTTTATTAGGAGGAGCGAAATGAAAGCTACAGTCTGATATGACGAAGTCGACATTGAACAAACTGGCTTTCGGCCTGTGGTTAGAGTAGAGTTTCGCTTTTTTTTATACCGAAAACCGAATGTAATGCGTGCCGATGCAGGAAATGTGGAATAATTAACGTTTGAAAGTCAATAAAATTAAATAGACAGGCGAGCTCCGTGGATAACTCTGAGATATTACAATTTATAGATGATATAAAAAGTTTTAAGAAGTTGTGAAGCGAGCAAGCGCTTCTCTGAAAGAAGCCTTTCGTGGACATCGAGGAAAAGCGAACATACATACACACATACATTTTTGCTTTTATATATATAGATTTAATTCTAAAATGGATAAATATCGAAAATTTCACGAAAATCTGACTATTAGTTGATTTTTGCTAGATTTATTAAACATGAGTATGTTTTCACGTTCGGAATGCTTACTACATGGGAACGTTATTTTAAAGCATCAATTATGTAAACAAGATTTTCGTCTCGCAATTTCATTATTTTCGTACGATAAAATTTTTTTTTTTTTAAATTATTTCTAGCTTATTTTGCCCTTATTTTAAATGGTACAAAAATTATACTGATAATATTAACTTGTAAAGTTACATCATGTTACATATAGGTGGGGGTGATAATTCTGTGGTGAATTTTGGAGGTACCTAACGTTCGACTTCATTGCTACCTGACTTACTGTCTATGTCTTTACCGACGTGTCACGTGATTAGAACGTTATAACAAGAAAGTTAACCTCCTTAAAAGACAAAAGAATTTTTTTTTTTTCAAAATTTTTTCTGGGTGCTTCTACAGAATTGGGACGCGATTTTGTAATCGATTGTCATAGTGCGCTAACATCGTAGCTTATCTTTTGCTACGCCGGCCATTTTTTTTCATTGGTGAACAATCTTACATACACCACCTGGCAGCAAAGAAGCGTTTTTCTCAAGTTGAACTGAGGTAAAGTAAACTTAATTTCAACTTTTTTTTCCATGAAAACAGATAGCAGAGACTTTGATTCCGAGCTGAATCAAACACATGGAATTCTTTTGGTTGTATTCGATTCGGTGGAGAATTAATTCTGTTCATTTGTTTTCTCTCTCTGAAACCGGCACGTATTGTAACAATACCTTCTCATAAATACAGCATGTTGGCGGCCAACCCAGAAGTTCGGCCGAGTGCTAGCCTCGCCCAGGGGAGTAGGAGGGAGTAGGAGGAGGCTCCTGAACAACGACTGATGCTACCAGTCACGTTGAACGATTCAACCAGCGCCGAAGGATTCCAGCAGCAGCAGTTCAAACAGCCCTTATCAGGGCTAATAAGTTTTTTCACAAATGTGATTCACTACTGCTTGCTTCCTGAGACCCACCAGCAATGAACTTCACTTCCAGTCTCAAGCGCTTCCAGTGGCTTCCTGCTCGTTTCTGCAGCCTTTGCAGCCCTTGGTGCCTCCAGTTCATTCCAGCTCACTCCTGCAGCCTTCCAGCCCTTGGTGCCTCCTGCAGCCTCGCCTGCCACCTTGCTCCTCTGGCCTGCAACCTCGCTTGCTCCTCCAACCTTGCTCGCACCTGGTTCCCTACCGATCGTCTATTCCTAAACACTGATCCTCCGTTCTCAGTGTCGTCCATTCCTAAACACTGATACCCAGTTCTTAGTGTTGTCCGTTCCTTAACACTGATCCCCGAGTTCTCAGTGTCCACCATCCATTCCAGATAGCCCTGACGTCCAGCTGATCATTCCAGACCCAGTGAGCAACTCTGAACGACGCTACGTCTGGAGTACCTGTTCCAGACCTCCAGACCTTAGCCTCCAATGACGTGCGACCTTCCAGGCGACTAGCATTCACATCAAACGATTTTTTGCTTCCTTTAAAAAAAGGAAAGGCGAACCCTCATCTTTAACCAAACAACCTGTGCCTGTCATTCTTCTTTGCCTGTGTCTACCTTGTTGGTTGTTAGGTCGATTGTCCCCGAACGACCGGCCCCGCAACACGATAACTGGGGTTTTCAGACAAAAAAAAACAAAAAAAAAAAACACTGGTTTCAACTGATTTTTTAAAAAATTCTAATAAGTTAAAATGGTAGCTTCCAAATTATGCAGCCGAAATTACCTGCATATTACCGAATGATTAAAAAACAAACAAAAAACAACTTTAATCGTGTTAGCAGGTGAAAATTTTCAGCCATCTTGTTTAAATCGAAACAGAAAATAACCTCCCTTTTGAACTGTGTTTTACGATCGTTTTCTTTAAATTCTATTTTTATTTTCTTTAATAAATAATTTTCCACCTTCTCGATTTTTGTAATCTTTTGAGGAATATACGAGTAGATACCATTGTTTTTATGTGAAATTCAGTGTTACGATTTCCAAAATTTCGTCTCAATAGTGTAGAAGCGCCTTTTTCTGCTAATATGATACTTAAGTCTGTAATCTATGATAGTTGTCGGAGAAAAAAAAAACAAAAAAAAACAAAACAAAAAAAACTGTAAAACGCGCAAGGGGTGGGCATTCTCGTACAGGTCCACCAAATTAATAATATAATTACTATTTAATTACCTCGCTTGAAATAAAGTTTAGTGGCTAAAAGTCAAATACTACTGTAGTTCATTTATTCTCCTAAATTTTAATTTTCACACGCTCCTCTCCTTTGCTGTAGTATCAAAGCCGATTTAAAAAAGAATTTTTTTTATATATAAGTCTTTAATATTTCAGAAATCAATAAATTTCGGGATTACCTTACTCAAATTGTACCGTAACGGAGCGTGGATTGGATTACAGAGATATATTTGTTTATAAACCTTTTTTTTTTTTTTTTTTTTTTTTTTTGTTTTTTGAACCATGGTTTTTTGTTTGTTTGTTTGTTTTTTTAAGTTAGAAGCTGGAAGACAACAATGATGTTTTTTTTTGTAAACGCAAAATTAAACACTATCATTTATTCGTTAATTGCGATTTGAAAATGTACAGTAGTAGTCGTCATAGTTGTTGAAATAAAAATAGAGTCGCGTGCGTGTCGTTCATGTCGAACGCCTTATTCGATCATGTGGTCACGTGGTAGTTAGCGAAAAAAGCACATTTATTTCCCCGTGTTGTGCGAAATGACACCAAGCGATTTAACAGATTTAATGCACTATAAAATATTATTCAATTTTGGAAAATATTTTAATTATCGATGAAGCAGAAAAGTTTAAGATTATAGCACATATATCTTTTTGAAGAGAGTTGTTTCAATATTTTGGTATGTGTTCAGCTGAATTTGATAAGTTCAATAACATTTCCGTTTTCATCGGCAACACCAACTCTAAATCCAAAGTAGTGATCAAAAATGCCGGAATCAGGGACGAATATTTAAATTAGGTTTCGTTTCTTAATGCGGTCGGTAAGATTTCGAATTTATTTAAAGATCGCACAAAAACTATGAACTTGTCCGAAAGTAAGACGTTTTTTTTTTTGTTTTTTTTTTTTTGAACACCGGCCAAGGTCCATTTCATAAGACTATTTACAGAATAAAATATACTTGTAAATAATGGGGATTTGCTTAAAACACCAGTACAGAGTATCGACAGAGAATCTCAAATCGGTCCCGGAAATAGTCAAAAGAGTTTAAGATTTTAAAGCCACTTATTTATTTATTTATTTATTTCTAGGGACTAAAAATTATTTAAATCCTAATCCAACTCTTCGTATGTTTATTGTCGTCTGCCCCCCACCCCACCCCGCAGTTCTTAAATTGTAAACTGGTTCGGCCATTTCCCGGACTGACTACGTAGGTACTGAGTACCAAATGCGAAAGCGATTCTAAAGCCTTTAAACTGGCGAATAATAAGTATTTTCTGATTAAAATTTTAGGTCAAATTATTAGGCGATGTGTGCTTTTTCTTCGCCTTAAACATTACTTAGGCGACGTTACTCTAGAAAAGATGGTCGGTTACTATAGATTAGGAAGAACTTAACAAAATTAATTTTAGTATAAAGCGATGTCAGTCAGCGGAAAATAGCTATGTTAAACTTTAGGGTACTTCTACAGAATTTGAACCAAACTGTTTTCGTTTGTTTAACTAACCCCTAATCTAATTTTTACGTTTCGTTCGACAAAAATCGGTTTGGTTCGACTTAAGCACAAACTTTAGTCCCTTATTTGAAATAAAAACTACCTTAATCTTTATAGAATAATATTTATTAAATTAATATTAATAATAATAGTTCATAATGCTGGCAAACAAAATAATTGTAAAATGGCTTTAAATATAAACCGAGTTAACAAAAAATATTAATAAACATTTTTTTTGTTCCAATCTTTACAAAATAAGGATGTGCAAATAACTGATGAAAACAATAAATTTTAAATGATATAATCGTTACTTGGGACATTCTTAGGATTAATTTATTTGGTTACCTTGATAGCCGTATATGTTGCTCAATGCAGGCAGGATAGCCGTCTCTGCCTCTCCTTTAATTATATTTGACTTTCAACATCGGAGAGCGTATCAGAGTCGCACATGAATTATCTCCCTTGAAATTCCGTACCATGTTATATTCTGCTTTATATTACTGTACCAACACTTAATATTGTTTTTTCATATATATATATATATAAATTTTTCAAAAAATCGATTTATCCCCTCTCTTTGTACAAACACCGTATTTTGTTTTAAATTCCATACAGATTCCCAAGTTCGGCATAAAGATTCTCGAGCTTGACAATATGCACCGAAAGACGGCCAGAAGTTACATTAGCCAAAACTGTGTGAGAATAACATTCAAGATGAGAACAGTAGTCCGAACAAACCAAACAATACAAATTATCAAATATCATCACAAAAATTCCGAGATGATGATGACGATGTCTCATTATTCTCATTATTTTTATGATGATGACGATGTCTCATTATTCTCATTATTTTTAGGTATGCAGCCATATATTACAATTTATGAATTATCGAATAAAATCAAAGTTAAATAAATAATGGCCATGATTCTGACGCAAAGGATCATGGGTAGTTCTAGCATTAAATTAAACGTAGGTTCACATGAACGACAACTAAAATCACACAAGTTTATAGAATCGCTTTTGAATTGTCTGTGCCTAACCATATAATGCTTAGGCTATAACTAAATGGCCAGTGTAAGTTTTGCCACTCAGTCCGAGTAAACTAACGTCTGGATACCAAAACCTGTTGGCAGATAACCTTTACACTGTCCACCACAACAAAATATGTAAATACCTCCATTAGAAGATCATCGAACGCCAAACCTTCATTGATAACATCAAACGGAAAAGTGACAGTGTTCTATGACAGAGACATATAGGCAGGCAGTTACATAAAAGATGTAGTAAATAATGAACTAATTTACCAAAGTGTAGCTGCTGGGACTGAGAAGGCTCTTCTAACACCCAAGATAAAAAATAGTTTGGTGAATATTTATACTAGTAGAGGAAGGTTTATGTGTTATAAAAACTCTCCTCACTAGTGGAGAGTTAGTATCGTCTTGTTATTTGTAGTTAAGAGACCTGAGAAAAGGGTTGTGAAAGAAGTATTTTTTTTGCAACTTCACTTCAGGACAACTATGCACAGTGTTATCTGATTTTTTCCAATAGATAAGGTCATCAAGCCAGATATTCTAATATGGAGCAAACCTGAAAAGATTGAGCTTATTATTGATGTAATCCATTCCTAATGTCTATGGCCTTAATAGAGCTGAACAGAAAAAGATGACAAAATATTATGACCTCAATAATGATATAAAAGAACATGGTCTCTGAAAGAAATAAAGATTATACTGATTGCTGTAAGAGAAACTGGCCTAATGAAAAAAATTCTTAAGGAATACTTAGACACAATCACTGGAAGACCAGGCTGTAGCGAAATACAGATAACAGCCAACAAGAGAACAATGTCTATCCTTTAAAAAAAAACTCTTGGATATAAATTTAAATCGTAATGAAATCAATTGTTAGTTCGAGGAGGGAGTTAGTTCCCTTGATCTTTTCAAACTAACTGAAGTAAAATTAAAAAAAAATAATTAAAAAAAAAAAACAGCTGAACTGACTAATAAAAACTGAACCCATAACTGCAGTTTGTGTAAGCTGTATTTCCTACCAGGCAAATATTTCTCGCACTCAGGCTAACATTTATTTATAAGAGTGTTTTGATGTGTGTCAGATCACTGCCTCTACTTAAAAAAACAAACAATGGTTACGCTTACCGACAGAAAAAGACACATGACTGACAATCCTGAAGTCGTCGTGCACATGTGTGCTTAATGACTTTTATTTTGTTTTTATCACAATCGAAGTAACACACACATAACACTTTTCACAAATAAACAAAATGAAAGTCGTTAAACATGCACAGAGCGACTTCAAGGATTGTCAGTCACGTGTTTGTTTCTGCTATTGTTTGTTTTTTGTTTTAAATAGAAGCAGTGATCTGACACACACCGTGACAATAGTATGCTAAGCAATGGAGAATAAATAATTCCTCAACCATTCAACAACCATGATGTTGGTTGCACGGCAATGGATAAGGCTGAACTGCTTATTCATCGGTTCAGCCTTAAACTCCACAAACAATGCTCTTGCTCTCTCTCTCTCTCTCTCTCTCTCTCTCTCTCTCTCTCTCTCTCTCTAATTTCTCTCTATAGACAGAAACCACACTCAGAGAACCATCATTCCTTCCCATATCCTGGATATTATAAAATACATTAACACCTTCAGATCTTATCTTCATAAAGAAATGCTCTGCTGAGCTAGCCCATGTCCTTTTTCTCACTACTATATAACAAATGCCCAACCAAATCTTGCTTCACTGATAGCCATAAAATTGCCTCTGTGGTATGAATTTCCAAGATCTCCAGTGAAAGAATTGACTTGCAAAATTACTACTGCATAATGTTTTTGTTTTTCATTAAAATCTTTGAATCATTAATTAATCATGCGATCATTCACTCCCTCAAAAATGCTAAGTTTCTTTCTGACTTGAAATAACACCCGAGTTATGTGCCCTTGACTCCTGACTCTCTACGGTGTGAGGGAGAAAAATGAACTGATGGAGATATAAATAAAATCATGATGGAGATATATAAAATCACATGTGCATCATGAGTCTCTATTTAACCGTCCATGTGCTGTTGTTATTCTCAGTGTATAATGTTTTTCTAATCTTAATTATATACTGAAAAAATGTCTGGATTTAAACAATCGCTCGAGGATAAGGGTTGATGAGTGGTCGATGAGACAACAGCATAGTAATTGTTAGTGATGAAAATTGGGTAAAATTTGATTATTGAAGGGAACGGCTCAACAAGAACTTGTTTACATTGGACTTAAAGATGACCATGTTGTAGTCAGTTGGAAAACAGGCTAGCAAAACAGATTTCCAGAGGTGAGCAGTTTTAGAAAATAAACATTGTTCATGGAATTTGGGTTTAGATTTAAGCACAGATAGAGAATGGGAGAAATTGTTGATAATGGTTGTAGTTAGAAGAAGGAAGTTTGATCATAGATTGAAGCTCAGCCAAGCACTTGCCATGAAAATAATGACAAAGCAGAGCCAAAATGGCAACGTCTCTTCTGTGAGAAACAGATCGAAATGAAAGTTTGATATCTGTCTGTCTAAAGTCAAAACTATACTATTACTTTTTTTTACTAATGGAGATTTGGTATCTGTCTGTCTGAAGCCAAAACTATTACTATCTTATGCTCAATTCAGTTTACTATAACTACTATTTCAGATTAATGTACTAGCTTTCAATGCTCGATTCTGAAGTACAGTGTAATGTACTATCTGTTCTATTATTATGATATCATCCTCCTAAGCATTATCTCTTCCTTTTTGAGTTAGGAGAGAGTGTGTATTGTAGTATCTGTTCCGTGATCATGATACCATCATTCTTGGTATTATCTTCTCCTTTTTTTTAGAGGGTGGGTGAAAGGATAGTGTAATATCTGTCCTATAGTCATGATGCCATCCTCCCGGGTATTACCTCCTCCTTTTCGGGGTTGAGGGATAGTATAGTATCAGTTATGCTGTTATGATATAATCTCTTTGAAGGAAAGGCAGTGTATATATGGTCGTTCTCATATATACTAGCAAATTGCAGCTAGTTCAGTAAAATATTCTTTATCGTGATAAAATCTTTTTTTGCTGTTTAACATGAAAAATGTGAGAATCCTGCCCAAAACTGTAAGACTTGGAAGGCATATTTTGAATATATTTAAAATATGTTTGTAAAATATTCCTGAATTTAATTAGGTCCTTTTTAAAATGTTTTAAAAATATGTATAAATTTAGTTACCTCCCTTTAAAACCATGTTTTAAAATATTTATATATTTAGTTATCTCCCTTTAAACTGATTGATAATTTATCCAGATCAATTAAGGTTTAAAACCCTATTAGGAGGGTGGGGTAAAAAAGGAACAGTTTCTGGTCAACACTGGCCGACCTTCACCTTCGGACATGATATTTTGTACAAAAAAAAAACAAAAACAAAAAAAAAAACAAGATTTATTTTTTAGTGTTGTGTTAGGTGTATCAGAATTTTTGTAGGAATTTTTGACACCCCTAACACGAAACTGCGATTAAAATATAAAAAACTCGTAATTTCTCTTTTAAAAAGTGGGTTCGGTTGCTTATTTTCTTTATGGATTATACTTCCAAAATAAACTATTAAAATTGTATAAAACGTAATATAATTTTTTTTATTTTTCAAAAAACAGTAATGGAATTAATTGAATTTTACGAGTTCAGTATTTTTCAATTTTTAAACTTTAAAAATCTATCAAAATTTTTCTATTGATTCTATTTTTACGATATTTTCAGGGTCAATGTGAAATTTTATGCTCTTTCCAATAAACTGAATATAATATTTTAGACAAATGTTTTTTTTTTTTTTAAATTCACGCTCCCACCCCCATTTTGAAATGTCTATTAAAAAGTAAATAATTAATTTACTCACCAAAGTTTTATATATCACAAATGGAAGATAAAAGATCAATAAATAATATATTTAAATTTAAAACAAAAAAAAGTAGTGTTTTTTAGAAATTTACCTGTAAAGTCCGAGGTTTAAAACCTTTTTTTTTAAATCACGTCGTTGTTGTTGTTTTTTTGTTTGTTTTTTTTTTTAAATGAAACCTTGGTCCTTGCTCCTTTAATTGAAAAAAAAATTAGGGTTTGAATTACATTTTTCGAGTAGTTATAAGCTTGGAAAGGCAGGGGGTCGAATTATTCAATATTTTTCACAAAGTTTCTAACAAACCTAGTGTAGGGTGCGTTTTTTTTTTTTTTTTAATTTACAAATGTTTTAAAATAAAACTCTTTAACAAAACTTGTTAATAATCAAACGAGAGGTAATTATTCTATATTTCAATAGTTATTTTTTGATTAATATTTATTTTTTATATACAAAACGTTTTTTTATAGAGAGCAAAAGCTTTAAAAACTGACATTAGAATTGAGAATTTAAGATTGATTTTTCCTGCCTTCGGTCATCGACGGAGAAATCCTTCTAGATTGAGGCAATTTTTATTTAGTGTCTCTCTTGTTTCTCCTTCCTTCTGGGGTCCTTAAACCCTAATTGATCCACTGATCCCGTTACAACATGTAAAATTTAAAACATACACATACACATATGTTTACAGACGCAAACACACACATGCACACACACACACACATATATATATGTGTGTTTTAAATTTTACATGTTGTAACGGGATCAGTGGATCAATTAGGGGTTAAGGACCCTATATATATATATATATATATATATATATAATAAAAATTCTGGAAATAATTAATATTCTAATGTGATGGAAATGAAAAAAGAAAAATCTAAATATTAATTTACTTGTCCATACGTCCAGTGTCACAAAGAAAACATCATCATAAACATTAATTAATGAGAAACTTATTACCTTACTTTATAGTCGCTCTTTATCAGTTAAAAATCATTAAAACCATTTCCTCTCCAAAAATTAAAAAAAACATGGCTGTCTGTTTACGGTTTCAAATTGGCTATTTTATTTTATAATTAAAAAAAGTCAAGTTGAGAGGAGTCTGTAAGTTTTTTTATTAGTGTTTCTTTTTGTTACACCGGTCTTCCTTGAACAGAGGAATTTACACCGATTAGTACTATAAATAGCGCTAGTAATTCCAACACCAGTGAGAGAGATTCGATTGCACTTCAACTGCTGGCCGAGTGCCCAGCAGATATACACGCTTTCCTATCTTTGTACATTATTGTTAGTACAATTGTTCCTTAACCGAACTTCGACTTGGTTGTTCTTATTTTTACTGTTGTTCCACAACACAACAGATTGACGTCAAGGAATCAAAACGACCATCACTGCAGAGAATCACCAAAAGTGATTGAAATAAAGATTCTTAAAATCTTTGCGGCAGAACACCTTCATCATTTCAACAGATATTTGGATATGCAAGGATTAACAGCGAATTAATTACTACAATAGTAATTTGGCAACGGGAAAAAACTTGCTACCAAAATCTACAGCGAAAAACACAAATGTTGTCAATTATTTAATAATCAAACACACTTACCAAGTGTTTTAGAAAGGGAAAAAGGGTTCATTTTTTTCTTCACCAGAAGCCATTTTTCCTACAGTAAGAATTTTCTTCTGGAAAATTAAATGTCCAAAACCAACAAGCAAATACCATGTAAGCTTATCGTTATTTCAATAACATCTGGAATTCGAAAAAAAAAAAAAACAAGAAAAAGAAACAGACCGTGAAAAATAATTATTCGTATACGTCATTTGTGCTTAGCAAACTCGTAAAGAATCAAGTAATTTTTTGCAAAAGGCAAAGACGGTAAAAAAAAACAAAAAAAAATAAAAGTTTCACATACGATGTCACTTTCATCCAATACTATATGAGGATATTTTTATATCGGATTGTAGTACATGCTCAGACGCGAAAAAAGTTAGGCTTTTGCTAAGGAAATGGGGGCAACCGAGCATACAAAGTTCGTGAATTTTATTCTTCCAAGAAACAGTTATGCTACTTACAGGACTGTTTTCTGCAAAAACGTCTCTTTTCCATAGGCGATATAAATGTATTAATGTCACTAGAAGAGAGGAAGACGACTACACTACTTATGCAAGTATAGTAAACAAGCATTGTGACGATTTCAAACTGGAGGAATTATCAACAGATAATTTTAAATGTTTAATATTTGTGCAAGGGCTGGTCTTAAATAAAGACGCTGAAATCAGGTGTCGTGTTTTAAATAAATTTGAAAACGAACCGAATTTAAAACTACAAAACTTAGTGGAAGACTGTAAACGGTTTATTGCATTGAAACAAGATAGTCGTGACATAGAGGAAAGCAGAGTGTTGCATAATGAAAAGATCCATCAAAAGAAAAATTCGACTTCAAAAAATAACCAGAGAAAGAAACAAGGAAAAGATCCACCTGGACCATATTGGAGGTGTGGAAATAAACATTGGTACAATGAGTGTCCCTACAAATTCAAACAATGTGACAACTGTCACCAGAAAGGGCATAAAGCATCGCATCGAAGAAAAAAATCTGGTAGAAAGACATCCATTAAACTTACGAAAATTGAACCCGAGGAACAAAATATCCGGAAATATGTACAGGTCAAAATGTTTAAAAAGAAAATAAGGCTACAGCTTGATAGTTGGTCTGACATTTCCATTATTAATGTACAGACATGGAAGAGGCTTGGGAGACCCACTATGATTAAATCACATAAAACAGCGAGAAGTGTCAGTGGTGAAAAAATTACCTTTGAAGGAGAATTATTGACGAACAGGGCTGAAAAAGCAAGAATTTTTGTCATGCGAAAATCAAACAACCTCTTTGGGACTGATCTGTTTGAAAAGTTTAGACTATGGGATCTGCCTGTAAGCTCATTTTGCCAAAAGGTTGAGGATTCGAATGTGGAGGCAGAAAAACTTAAGAGGGAATTAAAAGAGAATTTCCCAGACGTGTTTTCAGGCGGTTTGGGAAGGTGTACAAAAGCAGTAGCAAAATTTGATGTAAAAGTACATGAACAGCCAGTGTTCAGAAAGAAAAGAAATGTTCCATACGCCGCTATAGAACAGATAGACGGTGAATTAGAAAGACTCGAAAACATGGGTGTCGTCGGAAAAATTGATCACAGTGAGTGGGCTGCACCAATGGTTTACATCAAAAAGAAGAGTAAGGAGATTCGTTTGCACCGACTTCGCGACAGGCTTAAACAGAGCATTACAAGATCACCATTATCCTCTCCTGAGCCCTGAAGAGGTATTTGCGAAACTGAGTGGAGGGAAATATTTTTCTAAAATCGACCTCAATGATGAGTACTTACAAGTTCCAGTCGATGAGGAGTGTTCAAAGCTGCTATGTACAAGTTTAACAGGCTTCATTTTGGGGTCAGAGTCGCCCCTACGATTTCTCAACAAATTATGGACATTATGTTAAATGGGTTGGATTTTGCAGTAGGATACCTGGACGATGTATTAATGAAAAACGCTAACAAAGAACAACACAAAGCTCATGTAAACCAAGTATTCAAAAGGATCCAGGATTATGGATTTAAAGTAAAACAGGAAAAATGTACATTTTTCATGGAGAAAATAAAATAGTTGGGGCAAATCATCGATAAACATGGAAGAAGGCCGGATCCAGATAGATTGAGTGCAATAAAGAATATGGCTGCTCCAGAAAATATTGCATCTTTACAAAGTTTCTTAGGTTTGCCAAATTACTACAATGTATTTGTGCCAAATATGCATAAACTAAGGTCGCCTTTAAATGAACTGTTAAGGAAATACCAAAAATGGGTCCGGACGCAAGAGTGCGAAGAAGCATTTTGGGAAATTAAAGAGACTTTTCAAGTGTGAAATTATAGTTGCAAACGATGCCAGCTCCTATGGCATAAGAGCATGCATTTTACACAAAATGGATGATGGAAAAGTGAAACCCATAGCACATTCATCCCGATCACTTTTGTTAGACGAAAAGAACTACTCACAAATTGAAAAAGAGGCGCTAAGCATTATATTTGCAGTAAAGAAATTTCATCGTTTTCTGCACAGTAGGCAATTTGTTACAAACAGACCACAGACCATTATTAACGATTTTCGGATAGAAAACAACATATGGCAAATAGACTCCAAAGATGGGGTACCATACTTCTGAATTACAATTTTCAAATGGAGTATGTACCATCTAAAAAACTTGGTCATGCAAACGGTTTATAGAGGTTAATACCTAAGCAGACAGAGCCATTGGAGGATATGGTAATAGCAGTCATTCAAGCGGAAGTTGAAGTAAAAATACATCATGTAACACAATAAGAGAACATCCAGTAACGCTTGATGAGATTAAGAGTAAGGCAGAGGTGAACGAATTTACTATACGCATGAAAGAAAGGATCAACAATAACGAACTGGATGAAGAAAGTGCTTGAATGAGTTTTCGACTACCTTAAAAAAAAACCCTTAGGGATGTTAGTTCTTACCTATTGTTGTAAGAGAGTTGAACCAAATGCTGTTCTTTCTTCTAATTCTAATTAGCCAACTACATTGTTTGTGGTAATATCTGTTGCATTAACACTCCTTTGTCAAAATGCAAATTAACAAACTATATTAGCAGTACAATTTAATCATAACTTTTGTTCTTAACATTCAACCCCCGTGGTCATCCAAGATTGAGGACATTTCATCCAAGATTGCATCAGGTCATTCTTGGGGTGGGGGGCATTTTGGCTTTCGAATCAAAGTTGACACAAAAACACAAAGAAAAGAACTAGATCGCAAATGTGAAAAGGACCATTTTATTAGGCTGTTGATATTGCTTTCCTCTCTGCTAGTGTCTGGTCGTTCCTGATGGCTATCTCTTTGTTGGAGGTGTATTCTAGATTTTGAAGTTGGGAAATCTCCCCCCTCACTGTTGAGGTCTCTAAATGCCAAAAAGCTTTCTACTCTAATAGCTTTTTCCCTCGACCAGCTAGACTTTGGAATTCCTTTCCTGTTACCTGTTACCTGTTTTGCTGACTGTACTGATATGCAGGTTTAATATCTTGTTAATCTTTCTTAGGCATGGCCCCAATTAGTAGTCCCTTATTTTCAAGTGGCAATATGCCTTGTTTGAGGTGAAAGTGAGTGAAATAAAAAAAAACACACACACACACACAAAGTAAAGAACTAGATGTCAAATCTGAAAAAAAAAATTTATTAAGCTGTTGACATTGCTTTCTTCTCTGCCTTACTTATTTTGTGTGAGAACATTTCCCTTAGTTTGTTCTTACAAGGGACAATGACGCCCCTACCCCCTAAGCAGACTTCCTCGCCATTCTGACTTGTATTTTTTGTTTACTTACTAAGGTTTTCCCTGAAAATTTAAACGATCAGATAAGTACTAGTGGACGTATCCTTATTGAACACATCGATTTACCATTTCAGGATAATAAACAAACAGAACACAAATAATAAAAAAAAGAGAAGATGGAAAAAATCAATCAAATTAGTTTAATTAACCTTTTTTTTTTTACTTTATTTTCCATTTCATTGCATATAAATTTCGATAAAGTGATTCTTCTGCTGACAACACACACACTTGTATCAGCAGAAACTCTTTAAATAAGTGAATGCATATGACAAAATCAAAATTCAGAAACGAAATTCTAAGTTTTATTTTCTTTCTCTCAATATTTTTTTGCGATATGGTGGATATTTATTTCACTTCCAATTTTGTTTGTTTATTTGATTGTCTTCTATGAACAGATTTTGGTAATAAGATTCCGATTGGTTATTTCCGTTCCTTTCAAATCCCAAATCTGAAAGAAATCAAATAGACATGAGATTATTCTTGCTGTGTAATACAAGCAATGTTTCCCCTCTTCTCAAGTATTAGGTAGTAAAAAATGAGAAAAAAAAAAAATATAACAAAAAAAGAAGAAATAAGTTTATCAGCAAAACAATGGAGAGAAGCACAAAGACACACAAAAGAAAACTAAAATAGGATTGTTCATCAAGGTGTGGCAGTGATTTGGGACAAAAGAACTATTTCACCAAGGAACAAAATTTCTGAACAACCTCAAAACTTCACAATCCAAATATACATTTTCCATATTTGCGATCTCACCTATCTCCATTGTACCTACACAAAAACTATCCAAAGTAAAAAAATACTTTCTGTTAACCTTCAATGTTATCTGTTGTTGTCTATTTATTTCGAATATGGAGCCAAATGGCCCTTCTATCACATCCAAACAGTGGGGGGGGGGTGACAATGGCTCAGTGATTAATGACACAGACTGGTAACTTGTGTGTACCAAGTTCGAATCAAGTTCGTTCTACAGAAACATTTTCACTTAGGATGTTAGCAATCTAGTCCCTCTCGTAAGTACTCCATGTACTTCTAGAAAAGATTCTAACTAGAAAGATACCAGGAAAACTAATGCCAACAATATATTCATCTGATTCCTATGAAACACTTTTATTATAATGGAGACAAATGCTCTTCATCCATCCTCTTTATAAGTCTTAGATATTTGAGTGTCTAACAAAGTTTAACGTTTGAATAGTTCAGGTTTACTCAAAAGCCTACTTTTTTTTCACCACTTATCAAGGACAAAAGTTACTCGAGGATAAAGGTGAATGAGATGGATGGATTGCCCCCATTTTACTTGCCTTTCTTGAGAGCAGAGTTAGACACAAGGTCGGTTTTTTTATGTGGAGAAAATCCAGCTATCAAAAAAGGGGCACCCTGGATTAGTACAAAGATAAAGATTGCCTCAATCTTGAAAGAGTTCTCGTACACTGGCCGAGGACAAAACAAGTGCTATACTTTGACCATAGTCTGAAGGTCAGGAATTGGTTAGATAAAACAAGCAAAACATTAGAATAATGTAACCATTTTTCAAACAAGCTTAACCAAAGGATTAGATGGACCGAGTAGGGAATAAGAACCCTAGCTGGTTTCACTTAGAAGACAACACTTTACCTTGGTACGTTCAAACGGTTTTCACGACCAAAAGTGCGTTTTTTATGTATTTAAACAACTTTAATTAATCTTTGGATTGATATTTTTATTTTCAAAAATAAATAAATAAATAATAACAATTTTTTTTAATAAAACTATTTAAACCAAAATTTGGATTGATATTTTATCATGTTTTGAAAGAATATCACGTTTAAAATTGTCGCCGGCAAGTAATTGTTTACAAGTAATATATTTTTATATTTATAAAACAAAACAATCAATAATAATAATCTGCGTAATAATTGAAACTTTAGCGCTTTTTAAATAAAACTATTTAATTCCAAGTTTTTAAGAGTGGAAACAAATATAGAATAACTGACTTGTTTGGGTGTTTGCAAATGTTTCACAAACAACATTGATTTTTATGAGTTGTATATTTTAAATCAGTGTGTGTGTGACTTATTTGGCTAGTGGGGACTGTATATCTGGCAAATTCGAATATTTGGGGGATGGAAGATTTTGATGAAGCTTTGGAGTAATAAAGATGTAATATATATCAAAATATATATGCTATTATGTATGAATATTATATAATATATATATGCTATTATGTATGAATATTATATAATATATATATGCTATTATGTATGAATATTATATCATATATATATGCTATTATGTATGAATATTATATAAAATATATATGCTATTATGTATGAATATAATATAAAATATATATGCTATTATGTATGAATATTATATAAAATATATATGCTTTTATGTATGAATATTATATAATATATATATACTATTATGTATGAATATTATATAATATATATATACTATTATGTATGAATATAATATAAAATATATATGCTTTTATGTATGAATATTATATAATATATATATACTATTATGTATGAATATTATATAATATATATATACTATTATGTATAAATATTATATAATATATATACTATTATGTATGAATATTATATAATATATATATACTATTATGTATGAATATAATATAAAATATATATACTATTATGTATGAATATTATATAAAATATATATGCTATTATGTATGAATATTATATAAAATATATATGCTATTATGTATGAATATTATATAATATATATATGCTATTATGTATGAATATTATATAATATATATATACTATTATGTATGAATATTATATAATATATATATGCTATTATGTATGAATATAATATAAAATATATATGCTATTATGTATGAATATTATATAATATATATATGCTATTATGTATGAATATTATATAATATATATATGCTATTATGTATGAATATTATATAATATATATATACTATTATGTATGAATATTATATAATATATATATACTATTATGTATGAATATTATATAAAATATATATGCTATTATGTATGAATATTATATAATATATATATGCTATTATGTATGAATATAATATATATATGCTATTATGTATGAATATAATATAAAATATATATGCTATTATGTATGAATATTATATAAAATATATATACTATTATGTATGAATATTATATAAAATATATATACTATTATGTATGAATATTATATAATATATATATGCTATTATGTATGAATATTATATAATATATATATGCTATTATGTATGAATATAAAATATATATGCTATTATGTATGAATATTATATAAAATATATATGCTATTATGTATGAATATTATATAAAATATATATGCTATTATGTATGAATATTATATAAAATATATATACTATTATGTATGAATATTATATAAAATATATATACTATTATGTATGAATATTATATAAAATATATATGCTATTATGTATGAATATTATATAAAATATATATACTATTATGTATGAATATTATATAAAATATATATACTATTATGTATGAATATTATATAATATATATATGCTATTATGTATGAATATTATATAATATATATATGCTATTATGTATGAATATAATATAAAATATATATGCTATTATGTATGAATATTATATAATATATATATGCTATTATGTATGAATATTATATAATATATATATATGCTATTATGTATGAATATTATATAAAATATATATGCTATTATGTATGAATATTATATAATATATATATGCTATTATGTATGAATATTATATAATATATATATGCTATTATGTATGAATATTATATAATATATATATGCTATTATGTATGCATATTATATAATATATATATGCTATTATGTATGAATATTATATAATATATATATGCTATTATGTATGAATATTATATAATATATATATGCTATTATGTATGAATATTATATAATATATATATGCTATTATGTATGAATATAATATATATATGCTATTATGTATGAATATGATATAATATATATATATGCTATTATGTATGAATATTATATAATATATATATGCTATTATGTATGAATATTATATAATATATATATGCTATTATGTATGAATATTATATAATATATATATATTATGTATGAATATTATATAATATATATATATGCTATTATGTATGAATATTATATAAAATATATATGCTATTATGTATGAATATTATATAATATATATATGCTATTATGTATGAATATTATATAATATATATATGCTATTATGTATGAATATTATATAATATATGCTATTATGTATGAATATTATATAATATATGCTATTATGTATGAATATTATATAATATATATATGCTATTATGTATGAATATTATATAATATATATATGCTATTATGTATGAATATTATATAATATATATATGCTATTATGTATGAATATTATATAATATATATATGCTATTATGTATGAATATTATATAATATATATATGCTATTATGTATGAATATAATATAAAATATATATACTATTATGTATGAATATTATATAAAATATATATGCTATTATGTATGAATATTATATAATATATATATGCTATTATGTATGAATATTATATAATATATATATGCTATTATGTATGAATATTATATAAAATATATGCTTTATGTATGCACATTAATAAAATTGGCACTATATGTGCACGTAACATTTTCATAAATGAAAACCAGGAAGCCACTCAGGGATAAGGGTTATTGCAAGTACATTACGTTAGTGTGGAGATTTGATGGAGTGTTTACTTAAGGGGGCGGTTCATTAGGAATTTGTTAACATTAGACTTGAAGACATCCAAGTTGTAGTCCGGAGGGAAGCAGGCAGACGGAACAGAGTTCCACAGGCGTGCAGTTCTAAGAAAGAAGCTTTGCTCATGGAATCCGCGTTTTGATTTAGGCACAGATATAGAGTGGGGGAAATTTTTCACAGTGGATTCAGCTAAACGGGTGTTTTTCGTGAAAGATTGGCGAGGGGGGACCAGGGATTGGAGTTCAGACAAGCACCTGCCATGAAAATAACGATAAAACAAGGATAGGCTCGCAACGTCTCTTCTGTGGGAGAGGGGTTGCAGGGTAGAGAAAAGGGCATCCCCCACTAAGCCACAAAGTCTATTTTGTACTCTGTCAAGGCAGGATAGGCTGTTTTTGGCAGCTCCTGTCCAGATATGGCAACAGTATTCCATCTACTTAATGTAACACTTCTGAATTTCATACTAGTTAATATATTTATTTAGGGATCAATAGGGGTCAATATATAACATGTTCATTTGAATGTATTATTTGGTATATCAGTATTTTCCCTGAATTTCTACATATATTATAAACAAGCTGACTTTGGCCACAATTGTTTCACAATTTAAGTTCCATTTACTTCATGAAACTATCGAAATGAAACTAATTGATAAGAAAATACATAAAAACGAAGCTAATGCTACCTCAAACTTAAATGCTCTCTCTCTCACTCCTCCTCTTTCTCCTCCTTTTTTGCCTCCCCCTCTGTCTAAATATTACAAACCGCACTAGATATATATGCATTCACTTATACAGATTATCTGTATATTAAAATAGACTTGTTTCTCCCCCCCTCTTATAAAAGACATCATAGCAATATATACACAGGTGCTACACTGCCACACACATATGTCCGATACAGTCCTCTTTCCTGTCAAACCGTTAGCAACCACGTTGTGATTTCTTCCAGTTTAACTAACCGCACATAAAGAAACTGTAACAGAAGTAAAATAAAAACATAAAGAAACACCAGATGGAATCAAGAAAACTGAAACCGAATAATTGTAAGTTAACTCTCCCTTCTCCCCCCCCCCCAAACCAAAAGTGCCAGCATCAACTGGTACCACACTGAATAGTCATAGAGAGTCAAAGGAGGATGGGAAAACCCCAGGAGAGAAAGCACTCACTAGACTTTCGCTTGATGAGTGCGAAGACAACAAAGGTTACCGAAAGAGTTGGAGAGTACTGGAAATCTGGAGAGACTTGTTTCACTCAGACTCCAAGGAACACGACAGGTTGTTCTCAAAGAGAAATCTTTGATGATGGTCTGCTTGAAAACTAATAATAATAATAATAATAATAATATTAATAATAATAATGACTAGCAGAACTTGTGAAAACTCTATGGTAGTTAAAATTTTTTAAAACAAATTATAAATAAAATAAATAAAAATAAAATAAATAACGACGAATTTAAAACAATTTTTTAGCAAATTATTTTTTTAAGCTTTTAAAGCTAAAAAGAACTGATTTAAAAAATTTAGATTTTTTTCAATGGAAAATTCAACACACAACAAAACAAAAGGATGTGTTGTGGGTTTAATTTTCATTGAAAAAAATCTAAATTTTTTAAATGAATTCTTTTTTGCTTTAAAAGGTTAAAAAATATAATATATATATAATAAAAATACATATAATAAAAAATATATTAAAAAATAAATTATAAAGGAACAGATGTCAATTCACTTACACATTTTTTTTTTTAATTTAAAAAAGAAACTATCATAAAAAAGACTTAGTTTTCTCTCAATATGACTTTTTTTTTTTTAAATTATAAAATAAAATAGCCAATTTGAAACCGTAAACAGACAGCCATGTTTCTTCTTTTTTTTCAATTTTTGGAGAGGAAATGGTTCAATGATTTTTAACTGATAATGAGAGGGAGGTAATTCATTTCTCATTAATTAATGTTTGCAATGATGATGGTTTTTGTGACACCGGATGCACGGACAAGTAAATTAATATTTAGATAATAATAATACACATCCCGTCTCAGGATGTGTAAAATGAATTCCCTAATCAGAACAGTTTTGTATCACTTTTATGTTACTTTATGAAGATTAAAATCAAGATATAATGATACTAAACTCTAGAATCCTTATTCCAATTTTGATCAAAATCCATTACGTGATTTTTGTTCTAGAAATTGTGGAAAATTTTAATGCTTAAGCTTAAGAGATCTGAAGAAGAAATTGAAATTCAGGAAGGTATTCAGTCCTCTCCCACTGCAAGAACTGTGACACAAAGGTCGGAAAGTGGAATTGAGAAGTCAGTGCCCCCGAGGAGGGTCACTCTGACCTGCACAAAAGTGCCTGATACTAGGTGATTAGCAATAACTAACCTCTTCCTAAAGAGAGAAGGAAAAGTCTGAGAAGGTAGACCTCCTAGAACTGCACAGAATCAGCATTACACTGCAATCAACAGAGACCAGGTCATTGCAGCAATGGTTTAATCTCTGTTGATTTGGAGGCAGGTGGCAAGGATAAAAATCATTGCTTAATTTGTATCTTATAACTATGAATCAAATTTAATGCAATGAAATTTCAAATTGAGTTTATGCCCATATTATGCTTCCTAAAAACATTTAAAACACTTTAAAGAAACTTAAAATGCAGAAATATTAAATGATGCCTAATATCTGTTGTTAAACTTTCAAAGAAATCGGAAACATCTGAATTTTCACAAAGCGTTTCCGCCTCTTTTTTCTTTCTCTTTTCACCCTCTTTATATAAAATTAAATTAAACTAAACCCAAATTAGTAAATTAAACTAGCTCACATTAACAACCCTTATGCCTCACAGCTTTTTCCAAAATTCATAATGATCGGTAAAGTGTGAATCCTATGCATACAAAGATACAAGGTCGTTTTCAAGTCTAAGGTAAATAAGTTCTTGTTGAACCGTCCTCTAAAATAATCAAACCATACCCACGTTCCACCATTACTGATCATCACAGTATGTTCTCAGCTCATACTTATTAAACCTTGACAGAGTTCAAAACCGACTTTGTAATCTAGTAGGTGATACGTTTTTTTTCTTCTCTACAACCTCTTTCCCACAGAAGAAATGTTGCAAACTTGTCTCTGCTCTCTTGTTATTTCCACGGCAAGTGCTCAACTGAGCTCCAATCTATGGTCCCCCCTTATCAATCTTCAACAAAAAAACACTCATATAGCCAAAACCAGTATCCAAAATTTCCCCCACTCTCAATCGATGCCGAGACATAAACATGGATTTCATGAACAAAGCTCTTTCCTAGAACTGTCTGCCTGTGGAACTCTGTTCCATTTATCTGTTTTCCTGATCAATCGTCTTCAAGTCCAACATAAACAAGTTCTTATTGAACTATCTTTTTAACCAGATTTCCATTACTAATGATTAATTTGCTATTGTCCTAATGACTACCATACACACATTAACCCCTACCCTTGAGTGGCCGCTGGGCCTTGATATGTGGTTACCGGGCCTTGATAAGCAAAAACAAAAACAAAAAAAAAACCCTTACACTTTATGAACAGAGATATATGAAATGCTTACCATTTTTGGGGAAAGGATTCCCTGGGCATTTTCCAATGCAACAATTGGTTGATATGAGCGCAAAATACTTAGTACAGTGCCGGCATTTCACTTTTGTGCATTCAATGACGCCATTTTCCTGACAAGTGCAGAATTGGCACTTGGTGACGAATACAGCACCAGCACGGAATAACCGTGCTCTCGAATGACACTTATATGGACGATTTTTGTCTAATTTCTGTTCATACATCTGAGGCTGATTCGGATTCTCAAGATTGGTCCCAGTCCTTGCATAAAAACCCAGCTGTGGGTCCTGACCATTATTCGAGTTCTGAAGTTTGCTGCCGGAGATGGAGAAAACGACAAGCGCCAGAAAAAGGCACAGCGGCAAAGAACAAATATAGAACTTCATCACAAAGTTTCCTTTTTGGAGGGGGAGGGTACGAACCTATACACAAAGATAAACTTTGGTCTGATTCAGTAATGCCTGCCAAAGAAACTGAGTTGACCAAATGAATTGTCCGTCTTTTTATATCCGTTTCCGACAATGCCTTGACACGACTGGTGATAAACAAAGATTTAATGGACATTGACAATGACACAATACACTTGAAATAACATCAGCATGTCATCTAGAAGAAGTCGATCAATAAATATATACAAAAAGAAAGAGAGAGAAAGAAGTGGTGTTCAGAGAAAAGAATATATATTATATATACTTTGCAATGGCACAATACACTTGCAATAACATATATTGATCAGTATGTCATATAGAAGTCAATCAATAATTATGTATATATATATATATATATATATATATATATATAGAGAGAGAGAGAGAGAGAGAGAGAGAGAGAGAGAAAGACATGATGTTCAAAGAAAGAATATATATTATATATATAAATATAGATAAACTGCAATAGAAAAATGCGAGCATGAAAAGTAATATGGTTAAGCTTAAACATGGAAAAGTAAACGACTAGTTGTTAAAACTAGAAAATAAAGAGACAAGATATTCTAGCAAAAAATATAATAAATTTAGAACTTAAAATATTGCAGCATTAAGAATTGATTATATAATGTTATAAATTAAAATTTTAAAAATTCTTAATGCTGTAATATTTTAAGTTATAAATTTATTATATTTTTTACTAGAATATCTTGTCCTTTTCTTTTCCAATTTTGAACAACTAGTCCTTTACTTTTCCATGTTTAAGGTTAACCATATTACTTTTTATGCTCGCATTTTTCTATTGTAATCCATGATTTTTCCCGGCTTCTAGTAAATTCACTTGTTCTTTGTTTAATTTCAGTCTTATTATTTGGCCCCATAAACATTACATGCACATATGTAATAATAACAATGTACGGCTTTCAATAAAACCCCCCAAATTATCTCCCTTTCATGTTTATATTCTCTCTGTTTCACTTGTTACTTTTCTTTACTTGTTACTTCTCTTTTCACGGCAGTAATGAATTAGTAGCGACGTGGTTGCTATGGAAACCAGTCATAAAAAACGTGCTCACTTCCTTACGTTTTCTTACGATTTTGAATACCAGTAAATTCATCATAACTTTTGAAATTGAAAAATTGTTTTTCACACTATAGCTGAGAATGTGATCTAGAAACTGTTGATAGAGATCCCTAGATGTAAAAGATCTTTCTACTCCAGTAGTTTCTTCCCCAGAACCGCTAGACTTTGGAATTCCATTCCAGGTCACTGCTTCTCCAACTGTACTGACATGCAGAAGTTCAAGTGCAACGTGAACCAATATCTTGCTGCCCAAATCCCTACATAGTACCCCAGTAGTTGGTGCACCTGATAGCAGCCCCTACACCAAATTATTTCAGAGTTCAAAATTAAATTATTCCAAATTATCGGCTGGACCAACGCTAACAAAATAAAAAAACTTTTAAAGTTTTATATATCAAAATATAAGACCATTTACAGGAATAAATATTTTTAGCAATAAAACTATATAAGTAGATAACCTACAAAATACTATATTTTATAAAATCTTAAATGAATAAATTACTGCTGAAGTAATGAAGTAATAGGTTGAAAAATGTCATATTTATAAACTATATATTATGAAGCTAAAAAATGAAAAAAATTTGAAAATCCAGAATCAGAATAATATTAGTTAAAATGCTTGGGGTAAAACAGATGATTAGCACTACTATAAATGTAAATATAAATAAGAGTTTTCAAATAATTTTAGATAGAAGTATTTTAAAGGAATATTATCTTATTTTTGATGCTTATATTATTTGTCTTATTAAAGTCTAGTCAGTTAATATTAGGATTAATTTGAGATATCTTGGATGAATTGTACGGGATCGCAATTTTGCAGACGAAAGGAGATTGTGGAATGGTACATAAGATGAGTTGTGGTTGAGTGAATCGAGTTTATATTTCAATGTATATTGTGGAAAGTAGTTCAGAGGTATAAAAAAAGTTATGATTTACTATGCTAATTATGAGTTAGAATAGTAGAGTGAAGGGGGGTTCTAAATAGTACTATATGTAGATGAATATAAGTATTTAAATAATATTGAATGGTGCTTTCTAAAAGTTGAATTCCAGAGCCAAGATTCAACATGTAACATGTAAAGATGTCATTGGTTGGATATGAAGGAGGAACTACTTAAAAAGAGAAATAATCGATTAAACTGATTTAAAGATTTAATAGATTACATATAAGAGAATATGGTAAGATTGAAAATGTTAAGCAAATGATATGTAGTAGGCATTATTTCTTTTTATTGCCTAATGTTAAATTATCTATGTTATTTCAAATTGGCCGTATTTAAATTTTCTCCTGTGTTTGCATTGTGAGACCAATTCGTTCTTTGTATTTATCGTAGGTTTGGGAAAAGTGATTATTTTAACTGCTTCAGAAATGAAAAGATTACAAAATTTAGACCCTGGTGTATGATTTTGTTTTTTAGTATAACCCATTTGATTGAATAAGGAATCTTCTTAAGTGTTAGGTTTTTAATTAAGATAATTAAAGAAGTGCCTTTTTATTCTGTATAGCTTCGTTTTGGGAGGAATGTAAGTGGTTTGAGATTCTCAGTTTTAAATTAGAAGTTGTGCCTATATATTGTGTGAGTTTTTACATCGGATTTCAATTTTGTTCCATTATTTAAGTATGTATTTAGGTTAATATCTAGATTGGTATTTAAAATCGGTTGTTTTCAATTGAATAATTTTCAAGGTGAGTTTGTTGCGAATTAACCGCGGGAAAACCATTATAGGAATTATTTTGTGGGTTATTGTTATGGTTTACTAAATTTGAAATATTTTGGTTGGAGTCATTAGTTATGCTGTTTGGATGGATTTCATGTATGGGCAATTGCAATATATATATATATATATGCAGAGAGATTATATATATGCTCCTCTTTTTCAATATATATATATATATATATATATATATATATTCAGCCATTCTAATGAGTTGTAGACGACGAAACACGTGTCAGTGGATAATTATATTTTAAAACTATATATATATATATTGCTGAAAGAGAGAGATGGGGGGAGAGAAAAGAAAGAAAGGTAAATATATGTTCAGTATAAATAAATGCTTTGAAAGGGCAGTAGCATCAACAAATAAAGTCTTCTTTATTCCTGTTGTAAATCTCTCTTTTAGTCTCCGAATCATCCAAGTGGACATCCTAACTAAAAATAAAAGTTAGACAAAGGGAATGATGTAAGTAAAATCGATGGCGTTTTTGTTTTTGTGTTCGATTTTTCTTTTCAAATTTATGAGTATGTCAAACAGTGGAACTCAAATATCGATCTCTTCAATAGAGAAAATCACTTGACTATTCCATTGTCGTTCACGTGAGAGAATGCCTCCAGTATTGCGAGTCTCTGAAAAATAAAGACAATTAAAAGAAACAATAAAAATCTTTAATAAATAAAACAAAGTAGGTTCCCACCTGCCGTTTGTCTGTGATAAACTTACAAACCACTGATTGATTATCAACTGGATTATATATGCAGAGCTTATCAAGCTAATATAGACACACACACATATATATCATATATATATATATATATATATATATATATATATATATATATATATGATATACATATATATAATATAGAGCTAATATAAATTTATACTTACTGAATTTAAAAACAAGTGCACATTCATAGCATTAAAGCTTACAAATCAAACTTTGATTCTGACTTGTCAATTTTTATTAGCTAGTGTCGTACCATGTTATTTACAATGAAGTAACATAATTTGGTATAGTTTATTTAAAAGAATAATTCAGTTCAGCATTGTGATAATATGTTAACATTCTTAAATAACATTGGCCAACAAAAAATAAATTGTCTTGGTACCTAAAATGTTTCAACTGTTTTTACTTAGTTTAAGGGTGCTGATTTAAAAAATGCTGTCACTTTTTTTCTATCAGGTTTAGTTTTTCTGCTACAGTATACACCCCTTCTGTAGGAAGCTAATAGCTACAATAAAAACAGACAAATCGAAGAAACAATATATTTATGTAACTTTAAGACACATATTCATGAAATCACACCAAAATATTCATAATTAAAGCTTGAAGTTGTAAAAAATGCTAAGCATAAACATCATCTATAAATAGACATTTTACTGATTTTCTAGAATTGGCATCATCCCACTTGATAGACCAACAGTAGTCTGCAAGCATGATGATATTCCAACAACCTTGAAAGCGAACTTCCATTTTGCTGATGCATTGATGGAAGCACTCGCTTTCTTTGTCGCTCACATCACCTATATTTAGTGGAAAACGCGCAAGATGGCTGTGCAAAAAATTTAACTTGATGCTCATATTTGCATCCAATTCATGAAGACGAGTAATGTTTCAACAAACTCTTCATATTGGGCGCCTTTATTTTTCCCCCAAGTAGAATTTTACTATATTCGTAAATGCCTTCCGGGCACTAAATTCTGCAGGATTCATAAAATTACAGTAATTTATGCCATTCATTAAATGTTGAGTCTGGGGTCCATCAAAAATTCCAGCTTTTAATTTCTTTATGGTTAGGCCTGGAAATTTCATGCAAATGTATTTGAAACAGTCGCCATCTTTCTCAAGAGCCTTCAGAAAACTGTTTCATGCTGCCAAGCTTTATATGAAGAGGAGCAAACACAATTTTGGAATGCTCCACCACAGGAGAAGCTAGAACATCGAGAGAGCCAGGAATCAGTCTCTTGTGCACAGACCAATCTTTTTTTTTATCCAGTGCTCTGTTCTTGCCCTGCTATCCCACAAACACAAGAAGCAAGGAAATTTTGTGTAGCCACCTCGTAGATTGAAGAGAAACCCAACCATTTTCAAATTGTCACATATTATCCATTGGTGCTGTCTGTATGAAATCTTTTCCAGAACAAATTTGATTTCATTATATTTTTCTTTCAGGGTCGTTGAATGGCCTAGAGGAACTGATCCATATAACTTGCCATTGTGGAAAAGAGCACATTTTAAACTTCTGTCTATAAAAAGGCACCATCAATGTTTATTCAACAGAAAATAATTGGAAGGAAATATTATACCAAACAAAGAAAACAAAGCAGAGATGGGATCTACCTCATTATATTGAAACGGGCAAAAAAAAAAATTCATTCAATCATGGAAAACATTCAACTTACACGATGTTGATGAGTAATACAACAAGTAATCCATAATGCAATTCAATAAGTAGCGGTGTGTAAGTTTTAGTAAAAGCGTCGGCGCTACATAGTCTTCGAATGGTCTGAAGACGTTTTTCTTTCTATACAAACAGGTAATGATGAATTTTTTCATATTTGGTTGTGACAGAAATCTAGTTTGGCAGGATACAATTTGTGTCGGGAAAATTTATATCTTGTCTTTGGCAAAATAAGGACATTTTCTTTCTTTTCTTTATTCTCGTGTTCGTGGACTTCTTTCTTTTCTTTTGTTTCAGCTTCAACTGACTTCTACGAGTGAAATATAGATGGCCAGGGAACGACCCTCACACGAAGTGATGTGCCTTGCATTCCTCCCACAAATGATAAAATAGTTTTTCCTCATACTCAATTTTATTTTTTGGCATGGAGGGGGCATTAAAACGGCTTTTAATATTCTAAAAGGTGTTTAATATTCTAGCTTTTTTTTTTTTTTTTAACATGGTAGTCACCACTTATCAAAGCTCGGAGGCCACTCAGGGATAAGGGTTATTGCATGTACAGTAATCTATGGGATAATGTTGTCGTAATCGTTAGTAAAGGAGATTTTATAAAGTGTCTTACTCAAGGGGGCGGTTTTTACTAGTCGTTTATGACAATACTTATCTTTAAAAGATCTCTCGGTTGGAATATATATGATAGCAAGTGAATGGCTGGCATCTAGTAGGGTGCCCCATCCCCAACTTGAACAAAGGTGCTGTCCCGCTACTGGCCACCTGCCTCATGGGGTGCATGGGGCATAGGATCTCTTCCAAAAAGTGGACAGATACTGATGCACCAAACAATCAAACAGAACCCAAAAAGAAACCAGCACTCAAGCTCGAGTGTTGGAATGTCCACACAAGGCTGACCGGCTTAACAAACGATCTCCACTCCATCTCTGACATGCAAGAAAACCGCTGTCATCAATAAAGAACTACTACGCCTACAGATAGACATTGTTGTCCTGCAGGAAACCCGTATCGCAGATTCAGGGAGCCTCAGAGAGCAGGACTACACCTTTTTTTGGCAAGGGAAGAAAGAAGATAAAACAAGAGAGTATGGTGTTGGCTTCATGGTCAAAAACGCTCTCCTCAACAAGGACCAGTTAGGTCAAACCGTCATTGCTCGCATAATGTCACTATATGTCAACACCTTGATGGACCTATCACTAATATGTGTTTATGTTCCAAGGATGCATTCTACAGTGAACTTGATGCTTACATTCAATATTTCAAGAATCATGAAATCCTGATAGTTGTGCATGATTTCAATGCTCGAATTGGGAATAACGGAGCTTGTCTAGGACACTTCAGAGTAGGAAAGTGAAATGAAAATGGACAAAGATTACTAGAACTCTGTGTAACCAACACTTTCTTCTCTACAAAACCCCATCATAGATTATCATGGAGACACCCAAGATCAAAACATTGGCACCCACTCAATCTAATTCTCACCAGGACCTAACTTCACAATCACTAGAATTTATCACAGTGCTGACTGTGACGCTGATCACTTACTTGTACGCTGCAGAGTCAAACAACAAAGAAATTCTTCCACACCAAACAAGCTGGAAAACCAAAGATCGATGTAACCAAAACCAAACACTAAAACAGGGTCAAACAATTTGAGGCCAACTTCACAGCCAATTATATCCACTCAGGCGGTTCAGCTACAGAAATGTGGGAAATTCTGAAGAAGGCCGCATATTCTGCTGCAATCTCAGCTTATGGGACGAGAAAGGGTGGACAAAACATTGACTGGTACGATGCAAAATCTGAGAAACTAGATCCTCTCATTGAGTCTAAGAGGAGAGACCTTCAGGAATACAAGAATAACCCAAGGAAAGGCTCTCTATTAGCCCTTCAAACATCTTGCAACAAAGTAAAGTCAACAGTATGCGACTGTGTAAATAAGTACTGGAACAGACTATGCAACTCCATCCAACAAGCTACAAATACTAGAAACATCAAGGCAAAACAATCGGTCCAAGTGCTGTAAAAACAACTCCTTTGAAGTCCAAGACAAGAGAAATTGTCACAGACAAATCCAAACAACTTTACAGATGGGTCGAACACTACTCTGAGCTTTATTCAACAGAAAACAAAGTAAGCCAGAGCACCCTCGATAGCAGCCTACACTATGCATAATTACCTGAACTGGACATACCACCCACCATCGATAATGTCTCCAAGGCGATTGACAAACTCCCATGAGGAAGGCTCCAGGTACTGATTTCATCTGAGGCAAAGTGATCAAGAGTAACAAGTTTTCTCTTCTCAAGACATTATACCAACTCTTGCTACATTGTTGAGAAGAAGACGCTTTTCCCCAGGACATAAGAAATTCAGCATAGTAACCCTATACAAGAATTAAGGAGATCATAACGACTGCAATAATTATAGAGATATCTCATTACTGAGCATCGTCAGCAAACTGCTTGCCTACATCATTCTGACGAGACTACAAATTCTTGTTGAAAGAATATACTATGAATCACAGTGTGGCTTTTGCTCCCAACATTCCACCATTGACATGATTTTCTCACTACACCACATCCCGGAGAAGTGCAGAGAACAAAACAGGCCATTGTACTTTGCCTTCATTCGACCTAGTCAGTAAAGATGGACTATTCAAGAGACTGCCTCTCATTGACTGCCCTCCTAAACTCCTGAGCCTTATAGAGTTATTTCATGACGGTATAATGAGCACCATGCAATCCAACGGAGACTCCTCTGCTGAGTTTGGTGTAAAAAGTGGTGTCAAAACAGGGATGTGTGTTTGCCCCTATGCTATTTGGCATTTTCTTTTTTAAATCTGATATAGAGTTATGTACCTTGAAAATGGAGCTATTAAATCTGACATAGTGATACAAGATAAGAAAGAGAAAGAAGCAACCTTAGTAAATGTCAGTGTCTCAAATGATGCTGGCTCAAGCAGAGCTAAGAGGGAAAAGATAACTAAATACCAAATACTTATGTATGACATGAAAAGAAATTGGAATCATAGGAAGATCTCTATCATTCCAGTAATTATAGGAGCAACTGGACTCGTGGAAAAGAATCATGGGAGCAATTGGACTCATGAAAAATAATTTCCAAAACTACCTGGCGAATATACTAGGTGAACCAAGTGCAAGAGAGATACAAACAATTGTGCTTAACAGGACGATTAAATCTTAAAAAGATTTCTCGGTTGGAGTCTCTTAAATTACAGGTTAATGTCTCTGCAATCTGATAGGATGCCCTGTCGTGACTAAATAAAAAAGTGATTTCTTTCACGTGCCAAAAATATCTGCATGCAACAATGGCCACCACTTATAACATAGGGAATTAGATTGCTTAATATCTGGAAAACTACTTGTTTGTTAAAGATTGAAATGCGATATTTGTTTTTTTAACATATCCGAAAACTTATAAGTCGTCATTTTAAAGGAAAATATGAAGAGGGAAACCAAGTAAAGATTTACCTGCCATCATTTCCAAAACGTTCTCTCCATCATTTCCTAAATCAAGTAAGTTTTCATAGGAACATGTTAAAGTATTTTCAAATAATGAAAATCGTTCCAAATCCTAACAAATAACACCTCTATGTGAAAGTAATAAGCCGGTGCGAACTTAGAAATTTCTATAAAACCTGGTCAACAAAATTAGTTTTTTCCAGAATTCTCAAGCTGATCACACTTGCACAGAAGGACCCCAAGAACGTTTTCCCAATCTTTAGCCAATCAGAAAGCAAAAAGAGCTCAGTGACTTACATACTTGCTTTCTGCATCTTAGCACACATTCCTAGACACTAGTGACGGTCAGGCGAACAGAGAATTACTACACACAGTTATATATGCACTAACAAACGACGTCACAAATTGGTGACCCATTCATAACATTCATGTTTTTATCCATCTTTTTCATTTACCAATTTAACTATATATTAATTGTTAGCATTGTTCTGGACACTTTTCAAAGATGTTACTATGACCAGAAACAACACTACATTCTCTTATCTGCAAAAACAAAGAGATAAAAAATAAAAACATAAAAAAAAGGCGATAGTGTCTATGACAAAAATATACAGGTGAGCAGATACATAAACGACAAGACTACCGAACCAACATTGTAATATGGAACAAACATGAAAGGCCTACTCTCATTATTGATGTGTCCCAAATGACTACAGTCTCAATAGAGTCGAGAGTACAAAAATCACAAAATACCAAGGTCTCAACAATGACTGGAAAAGAAATAAACATTATACCGGTTGTTGTAGGGGCAACTGACCAAATAAAAAAAACGCTAAAAAAGTAATTTAAACGCAATTCTTGGAAAATCAAGCAGTGTAACATAGCGTGGATGTGTGGATATAAATGCATGCAAAGTGACGTCACCAGGAAGAAAAAAAAGGACTATAAAAAAAGAGAAAGAGATTGATCATAGGTGAGAGACGAGATAACGTTTGAGATCTCGTGAGAAACAGGGAGAATGTTCTAGATCACGTGAGTGACGTCACGGCTGTAGAGAGATGAGGAGAATGTTCTAGATCATTCACGACTGTACCAATGAGAAAATAGATGTTGTTGCTACAAAGAACAAACGAGTTGGAGTTATTTCCTATTCTTTGTCTTGGTCTTCTTTGCGACTGAAACTGCACACAACGTGTGTTGGTCTGCAGACAATGTTACAGTAGTAGCAAAGTACAGCTAGCAGCCATAAAAGAGACAACATAAATCTTTTTATAAGATATTCTGATATAAATATAACTCATAAATAAATCAAGTGTTAGCTTCAGGTGTGGGGGCTTTTGATCTCTTAAAACTAATTGAACTAAAATTAAAAATAACAGACAACTTTCCTTTATGATAGACTTGTAAGGTTACCCGGCATTGCTCGGAGTAAAACTGTAATAGATTTCTATTAAACCTCAAATGTTGTTCGAAAGGTCAAATATATTAAATATGAATGTTTTAACCCACAAGGCCAAGTGAAATGCACTTTAGCTTTTTCGGGCAATCACTTTGATATGGTTTCTCAATAAAAACTCTGATCCCCATAATCACACTGGGTTGGCATCAGGAAGGGCATCTTAAATAAGGAAATAAGTTCCAAAGAAAATAGGTACAAAATTTTGCTTTAAGACGTTTTACAACCATTGTACATTATGAGTACGTGGCTACTTCCAGGTCAAAATGCAGTAAATTTTCTTTATATGAAGTCAAACATTGACAGGCACAAGCAATTAAGATTATATATTGAGTGTTCCAGCGTTAATCATAAAAGTAAAAATATCTGCAACTCTAGAATTAATTGCAAACTCAATTGTGCGACACTCTTGAACATGTAATTTGTCTATTTCACACGTCCCTGAAAACTGCACATAACTTATTGAATCTGTCAAATAGAATCAGTAGCTCACTAACAGCTTCAGTCAACATATCAAGATAAAACATTTTCGATATGACACTTGTTCTCAGGGCTTATGACAGCTTAAACTACTTGTTACCAGGGTGCCCCAGGGATCGATCCTTGGACCTTTATTATTTCCGATATTCATAAATAATAACCTTGCTAAAATTGTGTCTAAGATGGATATCTTTGCTGACAAGACGTTGCTGTATAATAGACATGAGGGGAAACCGAATGCACACATATCCAAAGCAATGGCAGAAACCCTAAAAAATGACCTTTAGTTTGTAGTTATTGGTAACATTTAATGCTGCTAAGACTAAGCTTCTTTCCTTTAACAACTACAAAAACCTTAACCAATGATTGCCATGACTAATAACACTCTACTTGAGAGCCCATCTTTCCAACTCCTCAGGCAACTATCCTCATCTTTTCTTAGTTGTTTCATGATGTTTCAGCCAACTATTCCTCTGGCCTTTGTCCAGTGGTAACTGCGACGGATAAGAACTCTGAATCTCCTGACTGCATTCACTGCAATTACTGCCTTCCGTAGTTGGTGTCGTTAGTCAACTAAGCCTCTGGCCAGCTTTGGGTAGGATTGAAATCGCTATCTTCAGACAATTCTCACTTGGAATCGTAGAGATTCAACGTCTCTATCAACTGCACCATGGGCCCCGAATAATAAAATTAATAAATAATACTGATCTCAATGAATTCCAGTTAAATAATATATCCTCAGGCAACATTAATTAGAAAAAATACATTGAGGATATTGCAAAGGTTGCTGCAAAGAAGGTGGGCGCCCTCTACCATGCTAGAAAACTACTCACACCAGAGAGCATCCCATATCTTTACAAAGCCACAATTCGCCCATGCATGGAGTACTCTTGTCACATCTGAGCTAGTACATCTACCATTAGTCTCTCCCTCTTAGACAGGATCCAAAAAAGCGTCTATAATCTAATAGGTCCTGCACTATCAACAAAACTCCAACCCCTGTCCCATCACCGAAATGTTGTGCCTGTTTTACAAGTATTTTAATGAAATGTACTCTGATAAACTGATTGCACTTGTATATATATATGTATGTATATATGTATATACGAGGGGCGTGCAATAAGTAATGCCCCTGACCCACTTCCCATAGCAGTAGAGCAACGAAACTTGGCACAGTTATTAGTCTTTCTCTACATAGGAACCACCCAGAGTTATGCATTTCTCCCATCGTTTGATGCAGCTCTGGAGACCGTTTTTGTAGAACGCCCCAGGTTGGTCCTCCAATCACGACGTGACTTCAGAAATCAAGGCTGCATCATCTGGGAATTGCTTTCCTTTCAAAAACAACTTCATGGCTGGGAAGAGGTGAAAGTCAGAGGGTGCAAGGTCAGGAGAGTAGGAGGGATGGGGGAGAATTTCATAACCACATGCCCGTGCTTCTGATCTGGCGACATGCGAGTTGTGGACCGGAGCGTTGTCCTGCAGGAGGAGGGTACCTTTGCTGATCTTGCCCCGCCTCTTGATTTTGATAGCTTCCCTTAATTTCCTCAAAAGTGAAGCATAATAGGCTCCTGTAATTGTGGTACCCTTTGCCAGGAAATCTGTCATCACTACTCTGTCCTGGTCCCAGAAGACTGTGAGCATGACCTTGCCAGCGGAGGGCTGCACCCTTGACTTCCTTGGAGGTGGTGAGTCCAAGTGCTTCCACTGCATTGACTGGGCTTTGGTCTCTGGATCATAGTGATGGACCCAGGTTTCATCCTGTGTAATCAGTCTTTTGAAAAAGTTTGACTCATCTTCTTGGCACATCTCCAAATTCATCCTCGAGCACTCGACGCATTCTCGCTTCTGGAATGACGTGAGCAACCTGGGAATCCATCTGGCAGACACCTTATGCATATGCAAATGGTTATGAATGATATTTTCCACAGACCCTGTACTAATCTTGACATCTTGGGCTATTTGGCGAATAGTAATGCGCCGATCTTCCAAAATGGCAGTCTCAACTTGACGGACAGATGTCTCATCAATGGCAGAAGGGGGGGGACCAGGTCTGCTGGCAGCTGTTTCCACAGACTTCCGGCCATGTTTGAATTCACGATGCCAGCATTTTACAAGGTCATATGATGGGGCATTATCACCATAAGTTTCTTTCATTTCATCAAAAGTCTCCTGTGGTGTGCGTCCTTTCAAATAAAAAAACCTGATCACTGCTCAACATTCAACAGGCTCCATTTCACACCTGACTCAGTTCAAACACCTATAAAACAGAAACCACAATTAGTTCAGAGCTGTAATTTGCCACATAATCCGTAGAGATATAAATCATTGCACATGCAAAATTTCAGTTAGATCAGACAACTGTAAGTGAGTCAGGGGCATTACTTATTGCACGCCCCTCGTACTCCCAACAAACCTGTTTAGCAACAAAATCCCACCTCTTCATTGTTGAGGTCCTGAGATGCCGGAAAGCCTTCTACTTCTTGCCTTGGACCACCAGACTTTGGAATTCCTCTCTGCTTCTTGCTTCACTGATGTACTGACATGCAGAAGTTTAAATGTAATGTCAACTGACATCTTGCTCATCTTCTTATATAATTCTCTGTAAACATGGTCCCAAATAGTAGTCCCTTACATCCAAATGTCAATATGCCTTATTTAGGGTGAACAAGAATACTAAAAAAAAAAAAAAAAAGCAATTTCATCAGAGGTCGGGTTTTAGTTTTTATCTGAGCTACTTTAACTCTTCCTTTTTTCTTTCTCTTGACTGGGTCAGACATTTTTGTTTGTCATTTTCACAACTTACCAATTGTTTCCAATTCCTTATTTTGTGAACCATCTATCTTCATTAAAATCAAATTTCGTTAGATCTTAAGATATCCTTTGCACATGACCGAACTAAGTTAATGTCATATTATTTGGAATTTTTTGCATTACTATTCTCATCCTCTGATCTTCTTCAGGTGTATCTTGTTAAACTCGAGAATCTCACGGTTGAACCCGGAAATCTTTCTGTCAAACTTGAGAATCTGTGTAAAAGTTCTAATGGAACCAGCTCGTTTGACTTGTTAATCTATTGGTTTCCATCAAGTCACTGTTTTAATACTTCATTGTAATACAGCTTCTTATTTCAAAGACTGCAAGGTCATAGAACTCTCTTCCTGCTCACTGTTTTCCTCCAACCTAAAGTTCTGGTTTGTTCAAGACTGAGGTCAATAAGCATCTTCTATTTTTTGTGATAATTATCTTTCATTCTTGTTAGCTCCTTACATCAAGTGGCTTCATGGCTTGTCTCAAGTGATTTCTATTAAAAACATGCCAGCATGTCAACAGAATTCGTCTGGCTTGGACAGAGCACTGAATAAGCAATGTTTTTACACCATACACATGATAGTCTATGGGGCTGCAATCAGACAAGATGGTGATGGTGGTAGTGGTGGGGGCAGATGATGAAACTGGTGGAGTCGTAGAAATTCTAAGATACTCATTTCTTATTTTTCCCATAGATGTGACATGGAGCTAATTCCTCCTCTCACATGTATGGCCTATATGCAACCACTCTCTAAATACTTCAAATGCTATGAGTAGAGAAAGAACGGACCAGATGCCAGCACTGAATAAACAATGTTCTGGGAAATGAAGTAATTTTCTGATTCATATCTTTTATATTTTGTGACTACGAGACTTAATCAATCAGTCATCATATGATGTCGGATTCTGCATATTAGTAAAAAGCAATTCAAACACTTTTTTTAAAGCATAATATGTAAAACCAATTTCAGATGAGCAAATCAGGCATATTGCTTGTATATAAAGAGTTTGAAATCATATCACGTTTTCTCAAGTATTATTATAAAATAAAACATTTATGCATATTGTATATTATTACTTCAGAGGTTGCGACCCACAAGGCATTTTTTTTAGACATTTCGGTACTTATGCAGAGAGTGATCCGGACGTAACTCACCGGACGCTCGGCTAGCCCCGTAACACGACGTCAACAGCCGGAGTTAGCCGAGCGTCGGCGATGTATGTAGTTCGACGGTTGTCAACGCTACGCGCGTGCGCGACGCAAGAAAAAAATTCAAAGCAGCAGACGACAATAAGGAAAAAGAAGAAAAGAAAGTAAAACAGTACAGATCAATCAGATGTATTTAACAACAACCGTTACAATTTCAGATTTATTTAACAACCCTTAAAATTGCGTACCTATGGAAGGAAATATGAACTTAACATATTTGTCGGAAAAAATTGCAAACAGCAGCGGGCAGCGCCAATTTTGTCAGGAAAGGAGTTTGCTTGCAAAAAAGAAAACCTGTCCCTCATAGTCGTGTGTCCGTGTGATGCCCTCCAACAGTCTGAGGAAATACCAACAGTAAATATTCCTCGCATTTTTCTTTTACCAGGTTTTTTCCTTAACCAAACCATCTAACAAAAAAAAAAAAAAACATGTTTTGTACAAAAAAAAACAAAAAAAAAACAGTTTGCTTGTTACCTTTTTTTTCGCTGTTTATTTTTAAAAAAATAAAAAAAATAACCCTAACCCTAAAAAAAAAACATATTTTGTAAAAAAAACAAATTTTGCTTGTTACCTTTTTTTCGCTGTTTCTTCTTCTTCTTCTTCAAAAAAAAAAAAAACATAACTTTCTTGTATATAAAAAACACTTTACATTTACAAAAAAAAAAAAAATACAAAAAAAATTTGTTTTCCGTTACAGTAAATAAAAGTTTTAACAAATTTTACATTAAGGTAGGTTTCTCTTTTCTTGTTATGTTTTCCTCGCCGACGCTCGGCTAACTCCGGCTGTTGACCTCGTTTTACGGGGCAAGCCGAGCGTCCGGTGAGTTACGTCCGGATCACTCTCTGCATAAGTACCGACATTTCTAATGAATAGATAAAATGGAAAAACAAAATAGTAAATTGTTTGTTTTGTTGTTGCTTTCAGTTGTTACTGAAACCGTTATAACTGCATCTTCACCAGGGACGGAGCATCTTTATCTTTCAATTTAATAATTATAGATTTAAAGTTCTGTTTACTTTAATGGCTTCATTTAATTCTGAATCTTCAAAAGGGTAGAGCTAGATAACAACCAGACTGATAACTCGATACTTCATTCTGACTAGTCTTTTCTTTTCTTTCTTTTCTTTCTTTTCTTTCTTTTCTTTCTTTTCTTTTTTCCACTATCACCAGTTCTATGGAGAGTAAAAAATATAAGATTTTTTTCATAATCTTTCTTCTTCTTCAAAAAAGATGATGAATCAATTTTCTTTTAAAACTTTACTTTTATTATTTGCTTTGGGGAAAGGGTTTAAAATTCTGCCTTTATTAGTATCATACCTATCTTATAGTTGTGTCAGTTGATTCACTGTTTACTATCTTCTCATCATCAAATACTGCAAGTGGCCGTTCTTAACATTTTTGGAATTTTTATATCTGCTCTGTAGATTCTTCATTATGGTAAATACAAATGTCTCCCTTTAAAACACATAATGCCGATAACAATCTTGTATGCTATTATAAACACTCATTTTACATACAAAATTTTCTTATTATTAGGCCAAGAAGTAATTACTTTTTAAGAAAGTCCGGGTGATTATAGAGCCTCCTTCTTCATATTTGTTTTTTTCCCCTAAAATAAATTAGAACTTTTCTCTTTAGTATTTCTTATTCTTACATATTGTGTGACTCTGCGTCAATAGCGATTAAGTTAACTTGTGTGAATTTTGACAACTTACATCTAACAAATAAGTGTCAGCTATGATACAAAATAAACACTGTTTTACTGTTTAAAATGCTGCTGCTGCTGAATAAAGCTATATTTAAGTTATCCAATCGAAACTCTTGTCGCCATAGTGACTGATCAGACAGACAATCATATACAGTTTGACTCCCTATTTATAACATACTCTTACTCTTCCCTTTACCACTTTTTATCTCATTCACTTCACCTTTCCCCCTATTATCTAAAAAAAAACAATGTGCAAACAAGCAAGCAAGGTTATCATAGATTTAGAATGTCACAGATTATCACCAACAATCCAATTGCAGACTTCCAGAATACTAAGGAAGGTTGAAGAGCTTACACCTGAAGAAATTTCATATAGACAGCTTTAAAAAAACTGCCAGCCTCTACATTGATTAATAAAATAATTTACTTCTGTGTTTTTAAATTCATAAAATATAAAAAAATAGTTTATGATGATGATCATCATCATCATTATCATATTCTGTTTAGCATCCATTTTACACACTAGTATGTGTGGTAGGTGGTTTTTAGAAACTGACTTCCAAACTAACCTATTTCTCGCCAAATCTTTATCTCTTTCTCTCAAGCTCTTTCTTGTCACTTCCTCACATGTTTTCCTTGATCC